>NC_092873.1:308421862-308689362 GCF_028372415.1 Notamacropus eugenii
CTATATAAATTACGAGGCTGTTGGTATTATACAACTGGCATTAATGCTGTTAGTCTCCAGCAGGGGAAGGTAGACCCCTCCTCTATTGCTCTTCTGAGATAATTGTTCCCAGGGAATTTTATAGACCTGATTAATACTGCTTATTTCCTACAATCTTTTTACCCCAAAGAAAAGAAAAGAAGGAATGAAAAGGTATAAAACTATCAACATCTTGAACTCTGAATCCATCCTCAGAAGGAGGTTTTGGGGGCAGTAAGCTTGTAATTCTACTCCTTACTGTGTGACCATAAGAAAACTACCTAACTTCTCTTGGCTCTTTATTAAATGGGAAGGATGATAGTTCATAGGATTTAGAGTTGGGAGACATCTTAGAGACCACTGAGTTCAATGCCCTTGTTTTACTTGTAGCAGTCAGGGGGCCCATTCATGTGGGGTCACCCAGAAACAATTCCAGGTTTGAAGTGTGAGCCAACACTCACTACACAACACTAAATCTATAACTGATGAGCCCTCCTTGATAGAAATAGAATCTAGGAGGTAGGAGGGGACCAACTTGAGTCCAATCTTGACTTGAATAGAAGAATGTAGAAAGGGTATATTGAGTGGTATCAGACTCAAATACAAAAAACCTTCCATAAAGACCACTGCTGCTGCACATTGACTTAAACACACACATTAACATTATCTGTGACTTGCTGTGTTTTTGTTTATTTTGCTAAATACTTCCCATTTAAATGGGGTTGGGACCAGTTGATTTGACATTTTTAGTGTAATGGGTAGGGCACTAAACTTGGAGTCAGGAAGACCTAAGTTCAAATCTTGTCTCAAAAACTTTCTAATTGTGGGACCCAAGGCAAGTCAGTCGATCTTTCTCAGTCTCAGTTTCCTCAGTTGCAAAATAAGAGGATTGGACTCAATGGTCCCATCCAGCTTTAAATCTATGATTCTATGGAGCATTCTTTTGAGTTACCAGAAGAGGAGATGTTTCAAGGTCTCAGAGAAGGGGTGTTTAAGAAAATTTGAGTCTTCATTTTTCTTTGACCAAAGTGAACTGATCCATTAAACTGGATCAGTGATGCCATTTCACTTGCATTGCTCTGAGTCAAGGGAAACTGTGACTTTGTTGGGATCCCTGGCCAGAGATGGCCACTTGCCTGTCTATCAGGATGCTCAGCTATCCCTATAGTCAGATCCCTCTGGGTTGTTTCAACCTTGGCTTTGGGGAAGGATTGGTCAATCTTAAGAAACTCTAGGAAGATGACTTACTTAGAGAACAGATCCCAGAAGAAATCACACTGGCCTCTTAAATCTGCAGAGTTTATATGCCTCTTCTCACACCACCATTCTGTTTCCAGCTCTGACACTTGCTGTGTGACACTGGGTGGGCCACGTGACCTCTTAGATTCTCAGTTTCCTCATCTGTAAAATGTAGTAAGAATGCTTTCACTTTCTGTCTCGTGGGGTTATTGTTAGGAAAGTCCGGTGTAAACCATATTTGTTGCTAAATCATTTTTCAGTCATGTCCAACTCCTCATGACCCCTTTTGGGGTGTTCTTGACAGAGATACTAGAGTGGTTTGCTATTTCCTCCTCTAGCTCATTTTACAGATGAGGAACTGAGGCAAACAGGAAGAAGTGACTTGTCCAAGGACACATAGCTAGACAGTGTCTGAGGCCAGATTTGTACTCATGAAGATGAGTCTGGTTCCAAGCCTAGTGCTCTCTCCACTGCCCCACCTAGTTGCCCCCAATCAACCATATAGGGATATATGAATAGGAAGAATTATTATGACTAGGTAGCCAAGGTTAACACTATAACCCCAGGTAATGCCATCTTTACCTCCACCTTCTACAATCCCTAACTTCTTTGAAGTATTGCCTCCTACAGGAAAATCATTTCATTCCTTCAAGTACCGTTGCTTATCCCTTCCTCTTCCCTCAAACTATTTTTTCATCTACTTGGTGAATTTTTTTATATTGGGTTTTTGTCTACATGTCCTCTCTCCTTCACCCCAAATCCTGCCCCCAAGAAAACCCCTGCATTGAGACCAGGGGCAGTATGCTCCTAGAATCCAGCACTATGTTTGGCACCTCTCCCAAAGTTGCTGTAGGGGCTTGCTGGAGCCAGCTGAAAGTGTTGGAGACCCAGACTTTTAAATTTTCAGTGTGAGTATTTAGACCTCAGAAATTGCAAATGCTGCAAGTCACGACTTGATTTATTGTTCTGTTGATTGTCTAGAGTTTAAAAAGTGATGAAGAAAATGTTAACCGTGCAGATTTAACCTAAAAGTGTGTCCTTTTGAAAGATCTGATTGTTAAACATTTATAAGCACAACTGCTTTAATGAGACAACCTGAGTGATAATTCTAGTCCCAGCTCATACTAATTAGCTGTGTGACCTTAGGTGATGATTCACCTTCCTTCTCTGGGTCTCAGTTTCCTCAGCTGTAAAATGAGGGGGCTTTTAGCACATACTCCTTAATGGCCCCTTTATCTCTGACATATTAGGGTTCCAAGACATTTGGAGAAAATCATCTTAAGTAGAGCACAGGATACAACGAGGCAGGGGGTGAAACTAAGAGAAAGGGATGGGAGTCTGGAGGTCAGAGATGTATTGGGCTATGCACCAGGCTAGTATAAGCTTTTTCAATGTCACAATGATTTTCTTCACTGTAGTCCTCTCTACCCTGTCAACACCACCCCTCTCCCCTCCATGCATCCTGGATAGGCCCAGAGGTGTCCTTTTCATGCTTTGAGTAGGGGGCCAGTGGATTAAATGATCCCTTAATCAGCCACATGGCTTTAGTTCTTGGTTCAAAGTGAGACTCCACGATCTAAATTGAAATCTAGGGGGACAGCAGGAGGCCAGAATGTAAAGGGAGAAGCCTTTGGGATTCCCCAGGGAGAAGAATCATCTGATCTCAGCAGGCAGGATTAATTCTGAAGGATTCTGATTTTAGTCCCTCAGCATATTTCCCAAATGTCCCAACTCCAGACCCTGAGTATCAGCAAACTTAAAGCTTGAAGGGTGAAGGATGGGTGTGTGTGTAAGGTGGTGCTTGGTATTATTAGGAAATAATTTGATAATTGGAGGAAAGAGGTTGTTTCAGACAAATGACCTTGAAGTTTGGTGAGATCAGAGGAAATGAAAAGAGCTCAGGGAGACATAGGGCAAAATAGAACAACCTCCTGCTTTTTAAAAAAGAGGAAACTGAGACCCAGAGTTCTCAGGGACAGTGATAAGGTGGGGAAGAAATTACTTGCCCAGGACCACCCGGGTAGCAAGTCACACAAAGAACCAGGATTCCACATACTTCCTAGGTCTAGGATTCAGGCTAGTGTTATCTTCATTACAGCCCTGGCACTAGGGTACAGAAAGGCAAAGCAATGGGGAGGAGAATGGGGGAAAGAGAGATGGAAAAAGGGAGGGGAGAGAGAAAGAGGAGGGCAGAAAGGCCCACCTAGCCAGTGCTGGCTGTTCTGGGTTGAAATATGGCCCTTTCTTTCCGGAATTCTGCTCTTAATCAGCTTAATGGACAAGTCAACGCAGGGTTCTCTATTTCATTCGTTAGCTGAGTAGAGGCGTCAACCAGCTGGGTAAGTGGAATTGGTAAGGAGGGGGCAGGGTGGGGAAATTGGAGATTGGAAGGGATAGGTTTCTGTCTAGGTGGAGGCAACAACCTTCTCTCCCTTGCTCCTCTCTTCCTCGGTGTGGAGTTCAATGGTAGGGAAACATGGGTCTCTATAAAAAAGCCTGGCTCTAAATGCTAGCAGTGAAGCCCAGGGAGTATTTGGATGGGAGGCAGGGCAGAGGAGGCATCACCCCACAGCTGGGGGTTGGGACCCTCCCAGGATGGTCACTGTCCTTCTCCATTTGACCTTTGGGTAGAAGAAGGGCAGAATCAGAGCTTTGTATTGGAGATGACTCTGGGGATAAAGTATATGGTGGTGTGGGGAGACCCTGGCTTTGGAGGCAGAGACCTTGAGTTTCCTGTGTGACTTAGGGAAAATCATTTCACCCGTCTGGGCCTCACTTTCCCCCTCTGCAGCATGAGGGGACTGGATCTTGAAAATTCCTTCTAGACCTAAGTGTTGTGAATAAAAAAAAAGAGCTTTGCTATGTGTGAAGTACTGGTGATTATAGTCCCTGTTCATTTAGGACAGTGGTAGCCAAGGAAGGGAGTTTTGGTCTGGGAAGTTAAAGAATGGTGAGTGGAATAACAGGACATTGACAAATCACTGACAATAATAATAGTGAACATTTATATAGCGCTTATTATATGCTGAGTGCTTTATAATTACTGTCTCATTTGAACCTTGTAACAATCCTGGGAAATAGATGTTTTTAACTCCATTTTACAGATGAGGAAACTGAAGTGGAGTGACTTGCCAAGCGTCACACATCTAATAAGTGTCTGAGACCAGATCTGAAGTCAGATCTTCCCAACTCCAGGCCCCTTACTGTAGCCACTGACCCACCAACTGCCCGTTCTTTTTCCAGTGGCCATGGTAGCAGTTCATTTGATTACAGTTATCAGAGCAAGAGGTGGAAGGATAGAGGTTGGGGAGGGGAGTGGCCACCTTTGGAAGTGACAGTCAGTATCACAGAATATAAATACGGTCATTAGAGATCATGTAGGTCCTCTCCTCCCATCTCACAAGAAGAAGGAGATAACTTCTCTTCTGTTTCCATTTTTTGAAATGGAAAGAGATTCAGGGAATTGGCACAGAAAAGGGCATATGATTGGGGGGAAGCTAATTTTTTAGAGTTGGGAAGAAAAAAAGGGATCCCTGGCTTTCTTTTGTTTCTCCTCGACCTTACCCTACCAAGCCATCCAGAGAGGGATGGGAAGTGGGCACACCTGGCTTCTAGGGCCCATAATGCCACCCATCAAATTCTTCCACTAGAATTTTTCTCAAGAGTCATACTCAGATGTTGGAAATAGGAGGGCCACAAGGGAATGGTGTGATTTTCATATACTTTGGAAGTCTTTTGCATATGGAAATCTGCCTGTAAAATAAGCTCTCAAGTAGCTTGGTGAGTTAAAGTTTTATTCTTGATAATAGAATTTTAGAGCTGAAGGGACCTTAGAAATGATATAGCTAATTTGGAGTTTAGTCCTATCCAAGCCACCTACTAGTAAGTGGTTGTGACCTTGGACAAATCATTTGTTTGCATCTGGCCTTGGTCTCCTCAACTGTAAAATGAGAGGATTTGAACTAGATGATCTTTCTATGTGGTTCCTTCCGGCTTTAATATTTTAGAATTCTATTCTAAGGTCATACAGCTAGTTAGCAGTAGAAGCAGTAAGAACGAGAATCCAGGGCTTCTTTCCTTCCTTTTCCTTTCCTATTTTACCTTTCCTTCTCTTCCTCCCTCCATCCCTTCCTTCCTTCTTTCCTTCTTTCCTTCCTTCCTTCCTTCCTTCCCTCCCTCCCTCCCTCCCTCCCTCCCTCCTTCCTTCCTTCCTTCCTTCCTTCCTTCCTTCCTTCCTTCCTTCCTTCCTTCCTTCCTTCCTTCCTTCCTCCCTTCCTCCCTTCCTCCCTTCCTCCCTTCCTCCCTTCCTCCCTTCCTCCCTTCCTCCCTTCCTTCCTTCCTTCCTTCCTTCCTTCCTTCCTTCCTTCCTTCCTTCCTCTGTCTCATTGAACATCTTTTTATGATTGGGTGGGGAGTAGAAGCCCCCACAACTATCATCTTTTGGGGCTCTTCTCTCTCCCATTCTGCTCCAAACCTGATTGGTTTGAGAAACGGTCTTTGTCTCTGGGATGTCAGACCCTGAACACAAAGAAAAGAGAGGGGAATAGGGAGACAATTGTGGCAGGAGTTGAATTCGTTAATCTCCAGTTCATTAATTTATTTTATTTTCCATCCTCGGAATTAGGACAGGCCTCTTGAACTCAATATGCAAATATATGCAAAACAAGATGAACTGGCATCTTTAAAACCTTGGCACATTTTTTTTCATCAACAGAACTGTAGCACTCCCTGGCTAAGCCCCTCAGTAAAAAGGAGTTGGGAACACTGGAGGCAGAAGGATAGTGTCACTGTCAGGGGAATATATATTGAAGGCTTAGAAGGGTGTCTGAAAGGATGGGAATTCTAATGATCCCAGGAGTCAGAAGCAAGTGCCTAGAGAGTGGGGAGTCTTGCATATGAATCCTGGTTCTGACACTTAATTAGCTGTATAACCCTAGACTAATGACTTAATCTCTCTGAGTCTCAGTTAATTCATCCTTAAAATGGGTATGATAATAATGGTACCAGTAGTTTCGGAGGGTTATTGTGAGAAAAGTTATTTGTAAGTTTTAAATCAATGAATAAATGTGAGTTGTCATTGTTATGACACTGAGCTCCTTTTCTGGGTCTTGTGCAGAGGGAGAAACTGAGGCACATAAATGGCAGACCAGTGACTGAGAAGACTTGAATGACCCAGGAATACTTATGCTTTTCCTCCAGTTTTGACAGTGAGGTAGCTGCTCCCCCTGCCTAGGTCTAACCTTCTCCATTGGTTGTTGATCCTATTCCCTCCCATTTTCTCTGGCAGACTGCTCGCAACTTCAACTTTACTCTCTCTCTCTCTGATCATCAACCTTTCCCTCTCCACTGATTCTTTCCTTATAGCCTAAAAACAGATCCATCCATGTTAGAGTCTCCATAACTAAAATAAACATTTCCTAGACCTTGCCATCCTTTCGTGCTGCAAGCCTGCTCTGGTTCTCAGGCATACTCCTAGGGAAAAATCAAACAACTGTATACACTCCATTCATCTCTGTTCTTTGCAGTTGGATGTTGGACTTCAATACTCACCTGAAGTTCTTTTCTCCCAGGTTCCCAGGGTTCTAATTGCCCAATCTGATACCCCCCAGTCCTCATTTTATTTGACTTTTATTTGCATTGGGCATGATTAAGCACCCCTCCCTCCTGGATACTGTCTCTTCTGTTGGGATTTCATGAAACTACTCTCTACTGGTTCTCCTTCTTCCTGTCTGACCACTCCTCAATCTCCTTTCCTAGGTCATCATCCACATTGCTCCCAACTGTGAGTGTCCCCTGGGACTCTGTCCTGGGCCTCCTTGCCTCTCTATACTCTTTCTTTTAGTGGCCTCATCAGCTTCCATTGGTTTAGCATCCTTTGTAGATGATTCACAGTTCTATAAATTGATCCCCAGTCTCTCCCCTGAGATTTAATCCTGAATTACCAACTGACTGCTGGACTTTTCAAACTATATGTCCTGGAAACATCCATAAAACTTCTTGTCTTCTTCCACTTCTATTCAAACTTTCCCTGTTTCTGAATGAATTAAAAAGTATTTCCTATGTGTTAAGACCTATATGGAAGCACAAATAGAATAATCAAGATGTCCCTGGTCTTTGGGAATTCGCACTTTGTGGGAGATAATATACAAAACAAAATTCAACTGCAGGGCAGATGGAAAGGCACAGAAATTCGAAGGTGATGGCAAGACCACAAGGTCCTTTATTTATATAAGTAGATAAAAAAAAGAGTGCCAGGGGATTGCAGGGAAATCCTGCATAAAGTTAGGTACCTTTCTGACCAAGGCATCACCATATTTCTCGTGTCTCAGATTTGTACCCTCAAACATTTCATTCTTACCCTGACTATTGGATCCATTGTGAAAGTTTTCCATTTCTCCCTCCATACCATACCATCTCTTTCTACCCCCTCTCTCTATTCCTGCAGCCATCAAGGACCCTCCTCACCTCTTACCTTGATTAGTACAACAGTTTCCTAATTGGTCTCAGGCTCAAATCTCTTCCCCTCTCCAATCAATTCATCCTCCAGATAGAGTCAGTGACTTCCCTTAAGTGTAGATCACATCAATCTCTCAATAGACTCCAGTGGCTCCCTATTATTCCCAGGATAAAATAAAACAACAATAAAATAAAACAAACTCTGTCTAGTTTTGGAAGTCCTTCCCAACCTGGCCTCAAATTATCTTCCCCTTTTAGCTCCCTTTTGCAAACTCCTCAAAGACAGGGACCATCTTTCTACTTATATTTGTGTATCCAGTGCCTAGAATATAGTAAACGCTTGATAAATAATTATGATAATTTTTTTGCATATACATATACTTACATTTTTGTTGTTCAGTTGTTTCAGTCAAATCTGACTCTTCATGACCCCATGTGGCTGATTTTCTTGGCAGGGATACTGGAGTAGTTTACCATTTGCTTCTCCAGTTCATTTTATAGATGAAGAAATTGAGGCAAACAGGGTTAAGTGACTTGCCCAGGGTCACGCAGCCAGGAAGTGTCTGAGGCTAGATTTGAACTCAGGTCTTCCTAACTCCAGACCCAGCACTCTAGGATCTATCTGACCCTACATCCATATACACACATATTTACATATTTTATATATATGTATTTGTGTGTATATGTGTATATATACACACATGCACACATGCATATATATATGTGTATATACACAGATATATACACATATCTATGTCTGCATGTCTTTATCTCTATATCTATCTATTTACTTTTTGTTTCTCTCATTCAGAGTCAGTTTCTTTAGAACAGGGATTATTTCATTACTTGTAATTTTATCCCCAGTACTTAGCATAGTGCCTGGAATATAATAGAACTTAATAAATATTAATATTTGTTGGTTAATTGATTAGATAGGATGTAAATTGGCTGAATGAAAAATAGGAATGTAGATTCATTTACAAATAATTGAAGGACTGAGATTTTATCATACTCTGGTGTGGGAATGCTCTACTAGTGAAGGTTGTCTCTCTAAGGGTTAGCACGTAATGATAATAGTAATAATAATATTAAAAATAGCCAACATTAATATGACACTTAATAGTTTGTAAAGTACTTGACAGACATTTTCTTATTTTATGGCCACAACAACCTTGGGAAGTAGTTTTTATTCCTATTTCTATTATACAGATGAGAAAACTGGAGCAGACAGAGATTAAAGGACTTGCTCAGGGTTACTTTGATTCTCAGTGTCTGAAGCTAGATTTGAACTCAGGTTTTCCTGACTCCTGGTTTAGGTTCTATTCACTATGCCATCCAGTCTGTCATCCAGCACAGTAGCCATTGCTTTCATCCCCTTCATACACAAATTTGACAAAGTTGGCTATGTCCTCATCCAAGTAATACAGATATTGAAGACAGATAAGTCCTAAGGAATTACTTGAGGTACAAAGAGATTGAGTAAATTGCTTAGGGTCAAATTGTAAGTTTCAGAGGCAGGTTTTAAACCCAGATCTTCCTGACTCCAAGCCCAGAACTCTATCCATTATACCACACTGAGTCTATGTGGTAGATTTATAAGTGGTTTGGAGGGGAAAAAAAAACAGATTTGAAAAAATGATAAATGACTTAATCTGAAACTAGAAAGCAGTCTCCAGCAGAGTGCTACAGGTCTCAGCTCAGGCTGCTAATGTTCAACATCTGTATTAATTGGATGCAGACAAAGCCAATCTTGTCAAATTTGTGTAGGATATGAAACTGGGAAGGGTAGCCCATGTGCAGGATGCCAGAATTGAGATCCAAAGTGGGATTGACAGACTAGAACGATGGGCTGGGTCTGAGCAGATGGAGTTTAACAGGGGTAAATACATTAGCCTTTAAAAATCAGCTAAATGTTTATTTAGTTGGGAAGAGGAGGGACGGGCAAGCAAGAAGCTTCCTGATTGGCTTCATGGCTCAGGGTGAAGAAGCTCTATAGGACTTGCCAGTCAGGCAGTGCCCACTTGGCTTAAGAGGGATAGGGGTGTAAGGTGGGGGAAAGGGGTAGAGGTTAGTGTTCTGAAGGGACAGCAATATTTCTGGGTTTCATCCATGGGGAAACTAAGTAGATTGGCAGAAAGGGAATCAGGTTTGGACAGGGCTGAGTGTCTTGGGTATCTGTCTAAGAATTAGGTTAGAAACTTGGGCACTGCTCAGTCTGGGGCTGGGTGGATTCACTGTATTTGCTCTTTTGATTCCTTTACTCTAGCGTATTATTTCTAAATCTGAATTTTCTCTTTTCCCTTGTAAGCAGATCCTAGAAAATGTACTCTCCTGGTCTGAATTGGATGGGTGTATGCGTGTGTGTGTGTGTGTGTGTGTGTGTGTGTGCACGCGCATATGTGTGTGTATATATATATATATATATATATATATATATATATATATATATGAGAGTTTGTGGAGTAGAATCCCCTAGTTTTCTTTAATACCTAGCTATTTACACATTAGGTGGCACAGTGGATAGAGTGCTGGGTCTTGGGTCAGGAAGAGTCATCTTCTGGAATTTAAATCTGGCCTCAGACACTTTCTGGCTGTGTGACCCTGGGCAAGTCACTTAACCTTGTTTGCCTCAGTTTCTTCATCTGTAAAATGAGCTGAAGGAGGAAATGGCAAACCACTGCAATATATTTGTCAGGAAAACCCCAAAATGGGGTCATGAAGAGTCAGGTACCACTTAATCACCTGGTCAACAATGACAATGATGATCATAGAATGAGTTTGCCTTGGTAAGTAGCGAGTTTCCCATTAGTAGAGGTTTTTGAATAGAGGTCAGATGACCTAACAGGGGATGGTATAGAGGGATTTCCTGCACTGATCATATGGTAAGATGCCAGGCCTTCTAAGGCCAATTCCACTTTGGAGGTCTTGTGATTCAATTTTTCTCTGTGTCTTGCTCTCATATTTGCTCTCTTCGACCATGTGGCTGAAATGTATGAATGGGGTGCAGGAATCTTGAGGATTCTTGCTCTCTATAGTTCCCCATAAGCTTTCATTTCCACATGTTCTCTTCCTTCACTCAGGTTCTATCCTTCTTTTCATGTATAGAAGAGAGCTGGGGGGCTTAATTATTGCTTGCTGGGTGCTTAGAGATCTCTTTCATAAGTCTTCTGACCTAATTGTTAAAAAGCTTCACACAGCATCACAGGAAGCAAATCTATCAGATTTCCTGACATCAATAGTGTTGCTGGAAGGGGAAATGGAGAGAGAGACTCAATTTAATAATATCTACTCTGAGCTATTGAAAAAGGGAGGTAGGGAGGCTGATCCAAGGCAGTGAAGGTGGGACACAGTTATGAAGAATCTTTACTCTTTCCCTCTTTCTCTCTTCTCCCTCTTTTCCTTGCCTCCTCTCCTTTCTTCACTTCTTCCTTCTCTCTCCTCTCTTTCTTTTCCTTCCTTTCCTCTTCCTTTTCTTCTTCCTAGTCAGAAGAATACTATATTTGGAGCTGTAGAACTTGGGTTCACATTCGAGCTTTGCTACTTAATTCCTGCGTGACCTGGGGAGAGTCACAGCCTCTTTGGGTTTCAGTTTATTTGTCAGTAAAATGTCAGGGTTGGAATAGATCAGTTATTCCAAGGTTCCTTTTAAGTCTAAAGCTTTGATCCTGGGATACTTTTCATTCCTTCTCCCTTCCCTTCTTCCAAGAAACAAATCTTAAAAGTTAACATCTTTGAAAAATCCCAGAAGAAAGAATGGAGAATGAGAAAAGGTTTGGGATTGGTGAGGTATGTGCCATCAGGGTGCATCCCCAGGAAGGGATGGGAGATAGGAGGTATTGGTGGCAGGGGTGGCAACACCATCAGCATGCAGACATGAAAACTCCAGGGATTCTGATGAATAAGAAAGAAAAATGAGCCAATTGTTTCTCTCCCTGTGGTGGGAGTGGGGGAGAGGGAACTAGGTTCTGTAGTTTTTCCATCGCATCTTAAAATTTGAAAGCTACAAGAGTTTTTTTTGTTGCTTCAATGGAATGGTGACCCCTGGCACCATCCCCAAAGATCAATAGACCCCTCTGCTGTCCTTGGGGATCCTGGGTTAAGGAAAAGAATGGAAACTGAAATCAGAAAGTAGGTAGATTGGGAAGACTATGGGCTACTATTTCAGATCATTCTCTGTGTGGTCCCAGGGCTTCATAGGACACATGGGCTGTAAATAGTGTGTGTGCTAGACCAAAGCCTGTTGCTGGTGGCAACATGCCTGCCGGCATAGGCTGTGGCCTGTTGCCGAGGGTAACACATCCACCATCTGTTTAGTTGAGAAATAGGCACATTGTCATCCAACTAAGCTGTCCACTGGGGCAAAAAAGCCCATTTTCCTTGAGATTTCTGGTCATTACCATTGCTCCCCACCCCTGTACTCTTAAGCTCCCCAGCTCCCACCACCAGCTGCTTTTCTGACCGCTTGTTGAAGCTTACCCAGATGGCCAGGGAGATTCCTCTGAACCCCAGAGTAGTCACGCTCTAGGGCGTCCGAGGAGAGGCAACGCTCTCCTGTAATTTCTGGGGCTACTTGAAGGGACCTCCATGGTGCCCACAAACCACCCGGCTATGCTCTCCATAGTGGCTCCCAGACACTCCCATCCCTCAGGGTCTTATTAGCATTTTTCTCAGCCTCAGCTTTCCCATGACTGGAGAGTTGGGGGAGTGGGACAAGATAAATAAATAAATAAATAACCATCAAGAATGAAAGGCCACTTTTTTTCTCCTTTAATTTTTTTAAGGGAAAAATTAATTTTCCCTTCGCTTAAGTACCTGTCACCTTAAATTAATGTCTCCAAGAGCGAAAATGACGAAGAAGCTGGGTCATTAGGCAAATTTTAATTAGAGGCTCAGATGTCCTTTACTAATAAGATGCTACATATATTTCATTCTGTTCTCACCTCCCAACTGAGAGAGCATCTTAGTGAAACAGCCAGAGGGTCCTGAGGGGGGTTAGGGGGATAGGAGGCTGGAGGTGTCTGGCTTTGAGTGGGTTTATGTGAATTCTTTAAAGAAAGCCCAGGCTGGTGGAGATGATAGGAGTGCAATGGGAAGAGGAAGTATTTGTCTTGGAGTCAGGAGATCTGGCACACATTCACCAGCTGTGAACCCCTGGCTAAGTCTCTATCCCTCTTTAAAGCTCAATTTCCTTGACTGAACAATAAGAAAGTTAGACTAGATCTCTAAGGTTTCCTATCACCCTAAATCCTGTGATTCTGGGAAAGTGCATTAGGATGAAGAACGAGTGAGAATGGATCTCAGAAATCACACTACAGTTTAATCCTTGAGAAGGGGTCTGCCCCAGGACAGCACTAAACTTCCTCCATGCGTGGCTTGGCATTGTTCATTGTGTTTCTGAGTAGGCTTCCCATGTACTCATGCTATGAGAGAAAGAGTCCTGGATCTGAAATCACAGGTCTCAGGTTCAAATCTTCGCTCTGATATTTATTATCTATGTGTTTTTTCTCTGAAGTTTATAATCTATATGATCAAGATCACAACTTTTAATCTCTATTGGACGCAGTTTCCTTAGTTGTAAAATAAGGGGATTGGATTAAATGGCCTCTGAGGTTCCATTCAGCCCTAGGTCTATGATCTGGTGATCCTACATATATCAGGTGTCTCCATACATGCATTTAAGTATAGACATGCATGCTTTGCCTATGTGTGTCTGTGTGAACAGCCATCAGGGGTCAAGTTGTGCTGTTTATTTTTTGCCTCGATTTATTAACATGAGCCAGAGAGACAGGATGTCATTAATTCAACAACCCAAATGCAACAGAGATTCACCAGGTGCCAATCGTACATACAAGACAATGTACTAGGCACCAAGGGAGATACAAAGATGGAAAGCCAACATGTCCAATGCGACTTAGTGAAAGTTCCATTTATTTCAACACAGCTGCATCCCCCATCCTAAAAACCCATCCAAAACATGGAAGACAGAGAAGCTAATGCCATCTTTGGTGCCACGGAGATTGGCCAAAGAAGGGGAGGTGCTATCCTTGCTGTCCTTTGCCCTTGGTCAGGCCCCCTCTGAAGAGCTGCATTCAGTACTGGGCATCCCAGTTTAGAAAGTTTGCTATCACAATGGAGCTTGTGCAGGGAAGGTGGTGACCAAGATGTCAGGGAAACTGGAAAACCTGCTATAGGAGAGCTGAAAGAACTGGGCTGGGAGCTGTTAGGGTGAAGAAGAGGAAAATGTAAGGAGATGGACCTATGACTCAGAGTTGGAAGGGACTTTAGGGGCCATCTAGGTAGGGTCGTGGATTTAGATCTGGAAGAATCCTCAGAGAAGGTCCAGTCCCCTTTTCATATATGATGAAGGGAAGCCCAGAGAGGTTGGTCACACAGGAAGAATGAAAGCCTCTTCCCCTCTCTTTAAGAGGAGGAAGATGGGGTCCATGGAGGTGGGACAATTTGTCTCATCTAACACAGGTATACTGTTAGTGAGAGAGGAATGATTCTAATGCATCTCCTCAGACGACAATGCTCTTTTCATCATACCACAGAGGCCTGGGATACTTCTGTATATATGGAGCATTATGGGTATGGGCAATAAGTGGCTCATCTGGTGGGGTTCCGGGAGAAGAGAGTTCCTGAGCATGTGCTTACAAACTTTCTTTTGTGATAGAGTTGGAAGGGCTTTCAAAGGCCATTCAGAGAAATCCCCTCATTTTACAGGTGATGAAACTGAGACCCAGAGAGGCTAAACAACTGGCCCAACACTACATGAGTAGTAAGAATCAGAAGCAGGATTTGAACCCAGGTCCTCTGACTCCAAAGAAAGTATTCAGAGCACAGACACTAAAGGAAAGTATATGATGCTCAGGAGACTTGGCTTCTAGCCTATGTTCCAAGAGTGCTGGGTGACTTTAGCTGGGCTACTTCCCCTCCCTGAAGCTCATTTTTCTCTTTTTTGGTATGGGAATGACATCAGTCCAGGCTACTTCCCTTGTTACTGAGGCTTAGTGCAATCAAGGCTACAGTGTTTCCGGGGCTAATCTTGATCTTGCCATTCTAGATAGGCAAGGAGGTGGCACTGGAGAGGACTGGGGACACTAACCATTCCTCCTTATCACTCCCGGGTGGGGGGCTCTTATGCTCCGAGTTCACTGTTGGGGCAAAAGGTACATGCAAAGGGTAGAGAAATCATCAGTTCCATTATTCACCACGGCAACGCTTCAGCCGATGCTTTCAGCCCAGCTGTGCCCTGCTTTCCCTTCATTGGGAGGAATCAAAATTGCACTCATTTTACTGGAATAAAGCTGCTGGCTTGATGACCTTGCTTGCCCCCTCCCCATCCTTGCTCTTCAACCTGTGCTCCATTGCCCACGCTTCCTCTCTCAAGTCTTTGGCTGCTCCCCAGGCTCGAGGTGGGAAAGGACAGAGAAGAAAGGATTTAGGGGAGCCAGTGTATGAGAGAGTCCCCAGCAGAGAGAGTTTCACAATGGTTAGAGCCCTGAACCTGGAATCAAGAAAACTGAGTTGAAATCCAGCTTCAGATATTTCCTAGCTATGAGATCCTAAGCAAGTCATTTCATCTCTATCTGCCTCAGTTTCCTCATCTGTGAAATGGAAATCATAGTAGCACCTACTTTCCAGGGTTGTTGTATGGACTAAAAGAGATCATATTTAAAAAATGCTTAGCACAATGCTGGACACACAGTAGACACTAAATGTTTGTTTCCTTCCTTTACCCTCATGGGTTCCATCCCACTGAGTCAAATATACCCTGGCCAGATGAGACTTTATATGTTCTGTGTTTTGATATCTCTTGCAATAAGGAAATGGCTTTTGGGAGTCTAGCCTCTACCCATCTTCCTGCAGCTGTAGCTTTTCCGTTCTCATTCAATAGTCTTTTTCTCTCCCTTTGCCTGTGGAAATACACTCCCAGTGTTTAGGGAGTCTGAAAAGGATTTTCTCCAACAACAGCATTGCAAATACCTTTGTCACTGTTGCTCTTTTCTTCTATTGCCTCTGGGTCAAATAGATTCTCACCTGCAGGGAACAGAGGAGGAGAAAAAAAGACAAATCTCTCCATCTCAATATTGGGGAAACTGAGGCACCAAGTTACTCCTCTTTATGCATTCCATAGCCTAGCTAAATTGGCCTTCTTGCTTTTCCTCCTGAATGTTGTTGCACCTCCTACTCTTCCCACTCTTAAACTGGCTGTTCTTCAGCCTGTAATGGCCTCCCTCCTCATCTCTGTTTCTTATAATACCTGATGTCCTTAAAAGTTTAGCTCAAATGCTACCTCCTATATTAGGCCTTTCCTGATCTAGCTGCCAGTGTCCTCCCTCAACCCTGCATTACCTTGTATTTAATAATAGGATGCTCTTTCTTTATACACACATTTCTTTCTCTTTAAAGATTCTTATATATGTATATGTTAAGCTTCCCTTGAAGATATTTTCAACTCCTTGGAAGCAGAAACTCTTTCATTTCTGTCTTTGTGTCTCCTGGGACTAGCACAGTTTTTGGCACATAATAGATGCTTAACAAATGTGTTGATTAGTTGATTGACCGACTCCCCCATCCCACAGAGCTCATCCTCGCTAGTGTTGTCTCTGGCCTCTGACTGCATTCTCAGCATCTCACCAGTCTCCTGTTTCTGTTCAACATGGCTTGAATTCAATAAACATTTCTTGACTATCTACCATTTGTAAGACATAATTCTAGGCCCTGGGGGTGGGGTATGAAGATGAATATACTTTCTCTGACTTACTGAACCTTATGGTTGGATAAGGTAATCTTCCATCGTGATTGTTCCTCAAATGAATCATAAGAACAGAGTTGGAAAGGTCCTTAGAGATCACCTCATCCAACTCCCTTTCTTTCTGAATGAGGATACAGAGGCCCAAAGACTTGAAGTGACTTGTCCAAGGTCACACAGCTAGTAAATGAAGTACCAGGATTTGAACGCAAGTCTTCTTTCACAGCACTCTGGACTTTTACTCAAGATCATCACCTCTTTCAAGAATAGCATTTCCTCTGCACCAATCCACATCCAATGAATTGAATCCATCATATTATGGATTTAGAGCTAGAAAGGGACTCAGAAGTCATCTGGTCTAGCCTGTCTATTTTAAAGATGAGGAAACTGAGGTCCAGTGACTTGCTCAAGATAGTGGTGGAAGCAGTATTTGAACCCAGGTCCTCTGACTCAAAATTTCAGGGCTCTTTCTACTGTGCCACATAACCTTTCTATGTGGCTCTCTAGTAAGCCTTCTGCTTCAGCCTATGCCTTCCTTCCCAATTCCCTTAGTGTTTATGATGGAGATGTGTCAAAAAACAAAATAATGTAGCTTATTTTAAAATAAATATTCCGGGACATATCCCGTCAAATCAGGGTGGTCCTTTACAACTGTTGTGCTGGAGATAAATCTATACATGAATCCCAGAGATGCTCTCAGTGCTCAAATGTGCTTCATATCCTTTTGGGAAATCACCTTCACAGTCAGCAGCCTAGGACAGAATTTGCCTCATTACCTCTTTGTCATGACTTCCTTTGATATCCAAACACACCATGGCCCAATGGAAAGATGAACACCCTGGCTCTGCCATGTACTACCCATGTGGTCTTGGCCAAGTCACTCAGAGTCTAGTTTCTTCATTCAAAGAATGCTGGGATTGGACTAGGTGACCTCTAAGACTTCTTCTAGCTTCATATTTTGGTTCTATAAAGGGGATTAGAAGGAGAAGAAGAGTGATATGGGACTTGTATACTTGTTGAGTTTTATCTGTCTCATCAGGATCAGGGTGAGGTGACCAATCTGCACTTTCCCACCTAATATGAGACCTGTGAAAGATTCAGGGTGACAGCAGCAGACTGCTGAATCCCCTCCCACTTCCAACAAAAACCTGTGGCTTCTAGCCTGACCTCAGTTATTCCTAGAGCCACAGACAAAATTTTGGAGTTAGAAGGGCCTGAAAAATCTTCATGGTTCAACCAATATTGGATTGAGAATCAGTGTCATAACAACTTCCAAAGGCTGCCATATTGGTTATACTCTAGCAAGAAAGAATAGAAGGAACCATATCTTTGCCTTTGTCTGTAACCTCAGTGCTTCACAAAGGGCCTTGTCTATAGTAAACACTTAATATTTGTTGACTTTTGACTGACTGAATGCACTACCTCTCAAGGCAGCACAGTCCACTTTTGGACAGCTTTAGTCATTAGAAAGTATTTCCTTACATAAAGCCTAAATTGGCCTCTTTTCAATTTTCAGTCATCATTCCTAATTTTGTCCTGTGGGGCCAAGAAGAACAAATTGAACACCTCTTCTACACAATACTTCTCTGAATACAGTTCTCATATGCCCTGTCAGGTTTCTCTTTTACAGGCATTAGACCCTTGAATCCTTCCCCTGTGTCTTCTCTGAGGCCTTTCACCAGAGGGACTGGGTTTTCTGCTTTTCTTTGCATTGCCAGAGTTCGATATAGTACTTGGCATATAGTAGTCCTCTAATAAATGTCCTTCCCTAGATTCTCACTTATCAACATCTTTCCAAAAATTCAAGCCCAGTACTGGATGTAAACCTTGATAAGCAGATTGATCAAAGCAAAGTGTAACAGTATATTCACCTCCCTAAATCCTGAATACTATGTTTCTCAATACAGCCCAAGATTACATTTACTTCTTATCCTTCAGCCCCCTGCCACTGGCCTTACTACTCTGTTGACTTACATTGAGAGTGTAATTATTCTTCTGAGTAATCTGGAAGTCCAGTTACCTTTCAGAGACTCATCATCCCCATTTGAAAAAAAATAGCATAATGGATAGAGGATTGGACCTGGAGTTAGGAAGACCTGAATTCGAGTTCCGCCTGTCATTTACTATTTGTGTGACCCTGAACAAGTCACTTAACCTGTATAAACTTTTTTTTCAAATTGTAAAATGAGTTGAGGTGAACTCAGTGGTCCCTAAGGTCCCTTTCACCTTTGATTCTCCACACTATTATAATCATCCATGAACATTCCAGACCTATTACAGGACAGTCTTAGAATTCATTCCTAATTCTTACCCAGCCAAAGTCCTGTTGGTGTCATGATAAGCTTAAAGGAACAGTCTAGCTAATGATCTCCAGTGAAAAAGGAAACATAAAACAATTCCTTTATGGTACATTGGCTCCCCAACTCCTTTTTCTTCCTTGCCAAGGATAGCAATTATCAGCCCAGCACCTAGCTTCTGAGATTATATACTACCATTGGATACACTGAATAATGGAAAGCCCCTGAAGCTAGGGTAGATATGAGCCTTGAAAATTCAGTAAGATTACAGACATGACTCCTAGGGATCCGTTCTCTTCACATGTTTAGAAATGTGTCTAGTCCTTGGAATAAGTCCCAGATTAGGTGTAACTTTCTAGTAGTTAGTGACTCCACATAAGTTTCACTGAGTGATGAGACTATTGGGTGTGAGGCATAGAGAAGAAGCTCCCATTCTGAGATGAGATACATGGTCACTGCCTTCAAAGAACTTCCTATCTATAAAGGGACACAGTCCTTATTCTCAGTGAGTTCCCCATTTGAGGGATTAGACACAATCCTTGTCCTCTGATAGCTTTGCACCTGAAAGGAAAATAGACTTCTTGCCTTCTTGTTTAGGTCTTGTGAGTCAGGGATGACTAGAGGCATATACACAGAACAGGATAGAAATATAAAGTACAGAGACAGAAAAGCAAATGCTGATGATCATATTGCAAGCTGAGCACATTAGTAAGGAAGTGAGCATAGTCTCTGACTTGGTATGTATGTGTGTCATCTACTTCCCCAGGGCAGGGATTATCACTCCCTTATTTCCATTGACCAATACAAATTATAACTAAAGAAGACATGAGCAAAATTCATCTGGTTCTCTCTCTTGTCATTTGTGCACAAGTGCTGAAACTGGAAATCAATCTCTATCTGCCACCTCTCTTACATGGAAAATCACTCAGCTAGACTTAACAGGATAAAATTGGGTATCCACATAGCTTCACTACTTTCCTGTCTCCGCAGCTAGATGGACCAGGTTCTGTCCATGGTGCTGAAAGGGTGGCCTTTAAGTGCTCTAATTGGTCCATAGCATAAAAAGAAATGATTTAGATTGTGGAATAATGAATGTAACGGATGGAAGGAACCTTATTGGGGTATCACTGAGTATAACCCCCTTCATTTTATGAGGAGGAAACTAAAGTCAAGGGAGGTGAGGCAGGGGTTGCAGTAGAAAAAACTTGATTTAGAGTTGGAAGGCCTGGATTCAACTCCTAGATCTGCCACTTGCTTTCTGCATGACATTGGTCAAGTTGCCTAAGCACTTTAGCCCTTACTTTGCTCATCTGTAAAATGAGGGGGTTAGATTAGATGATCTCTAAAGTCTCTTCCAATTCAAAATCTGTGAGATCATGGGGTACTTTAAAAACTGTCTCTAGGTTCTGGCAAATTGGGGCCATTTCCCTGGACCCTTACATATTTTGGGGACCCATGTGATTGTTGACAATGTGGCATTTGGTATGAAGGTCAAATACAATTATCTTCACCATACAGTGATCTCCCTCTACCATCCTTACTACCCCAACCTCCTAACTCCCACAAACTCCCATTTTCCCTTCTCTACTTGCTGTCATGGGTTACTATAGTAAAAAAAGGCAGAATACTTGAACTTTGGAGCAGGAAGGTAGGAGGTGTTCTTGTTAGCCATAAGGAAGCAGCCTATTCTTCTTGCATTCTGAGGATACTAATGGGTAGCATCATCACCGTGAACAACAACAATAACGCAGAAATACTCATGGCTATTTACATCTGGAAGGACCTTTGAGATTATCTAGCCCAATCCTTTCATTTTACTGACAAGAAAGCTGAGGCTCAGAGAAAGAAAATGAATTGTCCAAGGTTATAGAGAAGTGGGGAGCAGACCTGCAATTCACATTCAGGTCTCCTGACCTCAAATTCAGTGCTCATTCCACTGTTCCATGCTAAGCACCTCAACAAAGCTATCCTGGATGTGTTCCTTTTAACTGGACATCATCCCAAGGATTTAGGTTTGGGAGAGAAACACTTGAGAGTGAATTTGTTTTAGCCTCCCTTGCCCCCAAAGATAGGCCTGAGAATAAATTCAAGCTTTGAGAGCCCTGAGAGTGGAGTAATCACTGTGCTTGACTTGTAAGGAATTTGGGAGTTTAATTCCACAGGTGGTAAAGGGTCTCACAGATACCCTTCAATCACCTTGGCCTCCTTATCCACTGGACTCTAGTCCAGGAGAATTGTCCTCAAAGTTACTTTGGGAGTGTGGGTGAAGGATGTGACTGTGGGCAATAAAAATGCATGTTGAAAGAGAAGCCTTGGGGAAACCCAAGTGCATTGGCAGGCTGAGTCTCTTTCAATCTCCTCAATTCAAGGAGAGTCAAGTCATTGAAGTAGAGAAATGTGGGAAGCCCAATAGCTCTTCTTGACGTTGATGCTTACTATTTGTGTGACCTGGAGCAAATAAGTTAACATTGTTGGACCACATCTGGAAAATGAGACACTTGGATGAAATGATTCCCTAGATCTTTTTTACAGCTGTTAAATACTGTAATTCTCTGTACAGATTAAAAGAGTGAGGCAAAGAGAGCAGATGACCAAGTTAGGAACTATTTTTGTTGAGTCTTGTCTTCCTTCCTCCCAACCTCCATCTCTGCCTCTCCCTAACTGGCACCTGCAGAGATTAGGTTGTGTGTGTGTGTGTGTGTGTGTGTGTGTGTGTGTGTGTGTGTGTGTGTGTGTGTATGTGTGAGAGAGAGAGAGAGAGAGAGAGAGAGAGAGAGAGAGAGAGAGAGAGAGAGAGACAGACAGACAGACAGACAGACAGACAGAAAGACAGACAGGCAGGCAGGCAGACAGGCAGACAGAGATACAGAGACAGAGAGAAACAGAAAGTCACACCGAGACACAGAGACAGAGAGACTGAAGCAAAGATAGAGAGAGAGACAAAAGCAGAGACAGAAAAACAGAGACAGAGAGAGAAACACACAGACAGACTAGAGAGCCAGAGAGGGAGACAGAGAGAGACAGAGAGAGAATCACACACACAGAGACATACACACAGAAAGACACAAAACAGATACACACAGAGAGGAACAGACAGAGAAACAAAGCAGAGAAAGACAGAGATAGAGAGACAGAAGCAGAGGCAGAGACAGAGGCAGAAGCAGAGAAACAGAGGCACAAAGAGAAACACACACAGAGACAGAGACAGAGAGAGACACAGAGAAAGAAAGAGACAGACAGACACACAGACAGACAGACACAGAGAGAGACAGAGAGAGTGAGCCTACTCACCACTAGAGTGGGGATGCTTTTTACACTTTTCCTTTCTGGCCCTGATCACCATGCTGTCTCTGGGGGAAAGTTTTCCTTTTGTCATGCTAAGTGTTTCTGAAAGATTGGAAACACTCAAACAATCTCCTCTGCTCCAAGAGGCTCATTTGGGGCCTTCCAGCCATAGTAGATTTACAGGTGGGGAGCTGTCCAGCAGGAACTGCCTATCTCTAGATACTGGCACTTTCATTGCCCTCTTCCCCCTCCATTCAAGTTATTTCTCACCCTTCTGTTAGCCCACAGAATAAAGTTTCTTAAATAAACAGGTAACTTTTTTGTGGGCCTTTTTCTCTGACCAGTGCAATCCCTCTACCTGTGTGCCCTGGTATCCCCTGGAGCTCCAAACAGCTGGTGGTGCATTGGCAATCTTACAGGATGAACACTCTGCTTTCTAGGCACCAGCTTCCAACATGGCAGGCATCTGGGCCACTTCATCCTTCTCCTCCCTGCCGGGTAGGTGACCTTCCTCTTTGGCTGAGGAACAGGTGGGGCTGGCTTGGCTCAATGAGGCCCTTGCTGTGACAGGTGGCCGGGAGCAATTGGGCAAGAACCTCCTTCCCTGTCCCTTTTTTCTCCTCTCTCCTTTCCCCTCCCTTCTCCAATATCAAGGAGACTGGGGATGCAGGATAGAAGAGGAGAGATTAAAACTAAGGTTTATTACTAAATTACACCCATAAAACCACAGGCTAAATCAATGTAACAGATAGAGCACTAAAAGCAGAAGCATATTCAATCACTGCAAAGGTGCATTTACACCTTAAGTGGGGACTTTTATGCACGGGTAAGATAGAAAATAACTCCTGCTTCCCTCCTTCCAGGGCTAACTGGGCCTTCACTGAGCAATCAGAACAGCTTAATAGTGGAGGTTTGGCAAAGAGGCCTGGGGATGGACCAACAACCAGGTACATAAAAATGAATACCACTGGATTCCCCTGAGACAGGAACTTAGGCTAGTGTGAACCTCCCTGAGACTGGGACTAGTGAGAGGGAGTTCAGAGGTCATTTTCTCTACCCTCTTGGCTCTGGGCAGAATGGACTTTTTCATCCATACCAAATAGCATGTCAAGACCCACTTTCTTTGGGGTTTAGGAATATGGGAAGTTCTGCACTATTCTCTGGCACTTGTCTAGAACTGCCCAAGGTTGCCAGACTGGCAAGTGAATCAGGGTCCTTAGCAGGGACAAGATGTTTAGCTTGCATTCTCAGGTTCAAGTTCAAATTATGAACTTGAACATCAAGCTATTTTCTTCCTAACACAAATGTTCACCTTCCTGTGCCTATCATGCTTCCAAATGAACAGGCCCCATATGGGGCAGTGTCCAGGGGCTCATGCTACCATTACTTCTATCCTCTACCCTTGGAAAGAATACTTATAGGAAACTTTTGGACAAGATGGTTGTCTAAATGGAAATAGACTCTTTACCTCTTATGTACTCCAGCAAAATCCTTAGATTCATACCAGACCAAATAATGATCAAAAAAGCCAATCAGAAACTATAGTAAGTTACTTCTTCCATTCCAGAACTGAACAAAACATTTGCTAGATGTCTTTGTGTTCATCCTTCATTGCCAAAGAAGACCATGCCATCAGAGAAATAATGACATGACTTGTACTTGACTTTGTTTTGAGTGAAGGAGGGCTGTGCAGGTCACCAGCCTCACTTCTCTTCCAGAATCATCTGAATCCAGTGACCAGATATTCATCAGGATGACTGGAGATGACCCAGGATGAGGCAATTGGGGTTAAGTGACTTGCCCAGGGTCACACAACTAATGAGTGTCAAGTGTCTGAGGTGAGATTTGAACTCAGGTCCTCCTGACTCCTGCACTTGTACTCTATCTACTGTACCACCTAGCTGCCCCAACTAGTTGTCTATGGTTAATAGAAAAGGTCCAACAAAGTCAGTAACCTTCCAATTTGACCAGAGAAAGGTCAGAGATATGTGTAGCTTTCAAGGCTCTGTGTCTGAAGGTAGCAAAAGTGGAGGATTCCTCTGAGAATGCATCCCAAATATTCAGAAGCCCCAAGGTGGTTAGAAGTCCATAGCAATTATCTTGGAAGCTGCCAGGTGCAGAGTGATCATTCATCACTACTCAGACAAAAGAGCCAAGGCATCCAGGGATTTAGAGGTCTCCAGAACTCTCTTCTGAGACACCATAAAGTACCATGGGGATCCAACACTCTGAATCTCAAAGATCCAGTGGAACCTAAGCCCTGGGAGTGAAAGTTAGTAGAGGACCTACATGACCCAGGGAGATACCAAGCAGGGCCCATGACCCCACAAAACCACATCAGGAGGCAGAGCCTGACCATAAATTGAAAAAGACATAGACCATTTCTTAAAAAGTCATTGCAGGTCTAGAGATGGCTTAAAATCTTTCCTGAAAGGTGAAAGTAACTCTGTTAACAGCTGCAAGTAGCAACTCAAAGGAAAAAAGGGATTTTTTTTTACAAGAACTACCTGAATAACTGGAATAAATGAAGCAAAAAAATTCTATACTAACAATGTAGAAGGAGCATAAATAGCTTAGAAGAAAAAGTAGTAAACCTTAAGCAAATAATGGATTCCTTGAAAAGTAGGCTAGACCAAACAGAAATTAATTAGCAAGAAATTAATCCAAAATGAAAAGATTGAAAACATATGAGATATTTGATATTAAGAACTAACTGAAAAAACATGTCAAGGAGAGACCATTTAAAAATAAGTGGTCTCCTTCAAAACTAAGACTTTCTTCCCTGCCCCTCACCCACACACCAACAAAAGAAAAGCCTGGACACTCTAATCTAATAAATCATAAATGAAAATTGCCCAGATTTATGATGACCAGAGGACAAAGTAAAAATGGAAAGTATACACAAATTATCTCTGAGAACCCTAAAAGGAAAAGTCCCAGGAATGCTATACATATCATTTCAAAGAAAAAAAATATTTCATGTATCCAGAAAGAAACACTTCTAGTACTAAGGAACTACAATCAAGATGACAGAGGACCTGGCAGTTTCTACCAGAAATGAGAGGTGATCTTGGAATACAATATTACAAAAGGCAAAAGAAGTAGGCTTATAATTCAAAATAACTTGCCCTACAGAGCTAAATGCATTCTCACAGGGAAAAAACATTAGCTTTTAATGTAATAAAAGACTTTCAAGCATTTCTGATGAAAAGACCAGATTTGAATTCAGTTCATTAAGTCATTTTTTAGTTATGCCTGACTCTTCATGATCTCATTTGGGGTTTTCTTGCAAAGGTACTAGAGGAGTTTGCCACTTTCTTCTCCAGTTCATTTTACAGATGAGGAAACTGAGGCAAACAGAGTTAAATGACTTACCCAGGGTAACAGAATAAGCAAGTGTCCAAGGCCAAATTTTAACTCAGGACCTCCTGACTTCAGACCTAGTGTTCTATCAACTGTACTTCCTAGATACCCCTTAGATTTGAGTAGGAACTTGGAAATATAAACATAATTTATTTGAGCAATTGGAAGGAGCTGTGGGATAATGCAGGAGCATTCCAATGGGGATGGGGGTTGAAAAGAAGAAACATCTCTCTTCAGAACATTAAAGTCCTCAAAGGGTATTGAGGGAATTAAGTGAGAACGGCCTGGAGGTGAATTGGTCCTGTTCTGAGGGTTTGAAAAGGGGAAAAAGAAGAATGTAAAAGGAATACAGTAGTGTAGAAAGGAGGAAGAATGGGAGAGAATTTATTTCTTCTTTAAAAATTTTTTAAATTAATTTATTTCTTTTTAGTTTACAACCTTCAATTTGATAAACTTTTGAATTTTTAATTTTCTTCTCCTCCCTTCCCTCCCTCCTCCCCCCACCCCAAGATGGTGTGCAATCTGATATTGGCTGTATATATACATTCATATTAAACATATTTTTACATTAGCCATAGAACTTATTATATCTAATAACTGGGGTAGATAAGAAGAGTGTATGAACATGGGGGAAGGGGAAGAGTAAGTAAATATCAGGTAAACCTCACTGTATCTGAAAAGGACAAAGCAGGGTTGAATACTAACTCACATAAATGTGAAAACAATCAAATTTAACAGGGAGACAAATAAGAATTGGTAGTGGGGAGAAGTCAAGAGGGAGAGAATAATATGAAGCAAAACAAGCTCGCTGATCCTAAAGTGATATTAAAAGGGAAAGACTTAAATAAAAAGAGAAGAGAAGAATTAGAATTTAAGGGGGCATACATCAGTTGAAGGATGACTGAATGAAAAGTGGTATATGAATATAGAGGAATATTATTGCATGCTAAAAATGACAAAGGAAATTATTTCAGAGAATCCTGGAGAACATGAACTGATACAAAGTGGAGTGGAGCCCAGAGAAAAATGTATACAAATAAAGCACTGTAAAGGAAAAAACAACAACTTTGAAATACTAAAGAATTCTGATCAATGTAATGACCAATCGTATCTCCAGAGGACCTATAATGAAACATGTTACCTGCCTCCTGACAGGTAAAGCACATTTTTGGACATGACCACAGTGTGAATTCATTTTGCTTGACTGTATTAAATCCTTGTTACAAGAATTTATTTTCCTTTTCCTTATTAATTTGGGAAGGGGGTTGAGGTAGAAAGGGAAGGTTAGTGTTAGTGATCCTTCCCCCAAAAAAGAGGGTCATTGAAACAAGAAGTTCAGAAAGAAGCACAAGCAGAACAGTTTTGAAAGTCATGTGTGAAATTTTTTGTATACTTCTTAAAGAATGGAGATCACAAATATGAAATGGAGATTTACATTTGCATATACAATCCTCTTTATCCATTTTGCTGTGTATTTGGAAATGATGATTTTGGGGGTATTTCAGTTTAGAATAAAAATTTTAATTTAAAAATAAAGATTGCATCAGGACAGATTCAGACTGTAGTAGTGCTTCAAATCTTTCAGGGTTTGGGGACCTGGAATTTCTTTTGACATGCTCTCTCTATATTAGATGTAATGCTTTCTTACTGCTTAGTCTCATTTCTGGATCTTCTGGATTTTCAAATGTCTTGTGTAACCTCAATCACTAATACCTCCCTGCCTACTATATCAGAGGTGAGACTCTGTTCCCCTCTAAAATGCCTCTGGTCCTGCGCTATTTTGCTACTGTTCTGCTGGAGATGTCCTAAGTAGACCTAATAGGTAGGCTGCCCTAGTTTGCATTTGGAACCACAGTGTGTCACTTGCTGCCCTCGTTCTGGAGGTAACAGCTGCTGGCCCCAGTATTAGGGGTCATAGTGCTGTTCACGTGTAAAGGATGAAGCCTAAACTCTAACTTTATTAATCGATCTGGATTGAGAAGCAGCCTTGACTGAGGGCCATATTTGAATGTCACATCCTCTTTCTTCCTTTTGTGGCCCGGAGATGATGGTGTCCATAGGCCTATGATTACTCTGGTTTCCTCTTCTCTTTGTTTTCCCAGTCTCCCTTTCCATGCTTCAACATTTGGCTGTCCCTTTAAACCCCAAAACTTGGTTGAGCTAAAACAAACCAAATAAAATCCTCTCTCTTTTAGCACTAACAGTCAGCTTGCCTCTTCCATAGACCTCATGAGTATGCCCCCCACCATTTTCTAATTTGTTGTGACACCCATATGCTGAAATGTTGGTATCATTCTACCCCCCAATTCCTAGGATCATTTTGAATTTTCTTTAAGGGGAGGATGCGTGATTCTTTCTTTTGGGTGTTAATCTCCTAAAAATACCTGATCTGAGCATTGAAGATCCTTGATCACTAACAGATCTGAATCAATGTGTAGGATAAAACATTATTCCAAAACATTTTTTAAAAATTTAATTAACTATTTTTAGTTTTCAACATTCACTTTTATAAAATTTTGAGTTCTAAATTTCCCCCTCCCTCTTCTTCCACCTCCCCAAGACAACATGCAATCTGATATAGGCTAAAACATGTACAATCATATTTCCCCATTAGTCATCTTGTGAAAGAAGAATCAGAACAGAAGGAAAAAACCACAAGAAAGAAAAGAATAAGGAGAAAATATCATACTTCAATCTCCATTCAGATTCCATAGTTCTTTCTGCGGATGTGGATAGCACTTTCCATCATGAGTCTTTTGGAATTGTCTTAGATCATTGCAATACTCTGTCAAAGGAGGTCACCACACAATGTTGTTGTCACTGTGTTACAATGTTCTCCTGATTCTGCTCACTTCACTCAGCATCAGTTCATGGCAGTCTTTCCAGGTTTTTCTGAAATCCACCTGCTCATCATTTCTTATGGAACACTAGTATTCCATTACATTCATATACCACAACTTGTTCAGCCATTCCCCAATTAATGGGCATCCCCTCAATTTCCACAAAAAGAGCATTTTTTGCATTTTATAGTGACTTTCTATGGGACTTTACTTTCTATTATTTCTTCCTGAGTTTTGTTGTTAATATATAGAAATGCTATTTTTGGTGGACTCATTTTGTCTTGCAACTTTACTGAATCAATGAACTGTTTCAGTTGGTTTCTTTGCTGATTCTTTTGGATTTTCTAACAAATTATCACATTGTAAGGAAACTGGTATTTTTGCCCCTTCTTTGCTCACTTTGAAGTCTTTGATCCCTTTCTTTTGACTTATTGCTATCACCAATATTTCTAGATCTTTATCAAAGAATAGTAGGGAAAGGGGAGCTTCTTATCTCCTCATTATATGTAATGCTATCTTTGGGTTTTAGGTAGTTACTTTTTATCATATAAAAAATTTTCTCTGTTTATACTTTCCAGAGTTTTTAGTGAAAATCAATATTGTATATTATCAAAGACTTTTTCTGTGTCTATGGATAGAATAATGAGGTTTGAGATTTTTTTTTTTGTTTTTAATATGATCAATCACATTGATTGTTTTTGTAAGGTCGACCAATTCTTGCAACTCTGGCTTAAATTCAACTTGATCATAATGAAATTTTTTTGGATGTATTACTATAGTCTTTTTTTGCCAGGATTTTTATTTAAAATTTATGACCCATATTCATTAGTGATATTGGTCTAGACTACTTGTTCTTTGCTTTATTCTTTTCTGGTTTAGAAATTAGGACTATATTTATATAGTAAAAGGAGGTCAGTGGAATATTTTCTTTCTCAATTTCTGCAAATGATTTGTGTAGTATAGGAAAATATCTAGGATTTGATAAATCAGAACAATTTCCCTAGGCAGGGGACCCACCTACTTGTGCTGAGGTTTTGCTCAGAGATACAAATAGTTGGTGAAACCTTTACTAATAGAATGTAGCTCCAAACAACTGCCAACCCCCAAATCTTCCCCCTAAATCATTTTAGTCAACTAGCACTTATTAAACACCTTTTATTCATCAGGTATTTTGGTAAGTGATGGAAATACAAAGAAAAAAATGCAGATCTTTCTTCTTAGACACCATTGAGGACTGAGGGAAGGAAGGAAGGAAGAAAGAAAGGAAAAGGAAAGGAAAGAAGCTTTTACTAAGTACCTACTATGTGGCAAGCACTGTACTAGGCTCCGGGGATACCAAAAAAGAATCTCAGAGCTCACAAGATTCACAGTTTAATAGGAGAGATAATATGAAAACAATTATGTACAAACAAGATATAGACGGGATAAAATGGGGATGGTCTCAGAAGGAAGGAACTCAAGGAAGACTTAAGGCTTGCAGAGGGTAAGACTTTAGCTGAGGCTTGAAGGAAGCTAGGACAGGGAGATGATGAGGGAGAGAATTCTAGGTATGGACTACAGTCAATAAAAATGCCCCGAGTTGGGTGATGAAGTGTCTTTTGTGAAGGATGGCAAGGATGCCAATATCACACAATCACAGAAAAGGGAAGAAGTCTTAGGAATAAGGAGAAGATATATCCAATGTACAAGTAGTCTATTGCAAAGGAGAGACTACCTCAAAAAAGTAATGTTTGTTTAAAATTTTTTTTACCAAAGACTTTAGTAAGTCTAACTTTTATCTTTCAGAAAAAGATCTGAGACAGAGATATTGGACAACTTAACTAAGTTTGAATAGTTTATAGTGGTAGATCCTGAAAGAATTGTGATTCCCTTCACTTGAAGATCTCACAATTATATGAATTCATTCATAAATTAACAGAATCAATCTAAATGCAAAAAATAAATCTAATAAAATTGTACAAGGAAGACTAACAGCCCCATTCCGTATATGGTTAATATACCTCTGGGCATGGTACTCTCTGAGCCTTCACTCACACTAGCAGGTTGGGTCCCCAGCTAATACACTGAGGGGAGTAAAGTATAAGAAGCTTGCTAAGTTAGCATGGAATGAGGTTATGCAGGGCTTTAAAGACAAAAACAGAGGATTTTACAATTGATCCTGGAAGAATCTACTGGAGTTGATTGAAAGGGAAGGGGGTTATCTGATCAGATGTCTGTTTTAGGAAGATCAGTTTGACAGCTGAGTGGTGGATAGACTGGAGGAGAGAAAGACTTGTGGCAGAGAGACCAGGCACGAGGCTATTAAAATAGTCTAGATATGAGGCAATGAAGCTCTGTAACAGGGTCCTTGCTTTGTTAGAGAAGAAACATTATGAAGGAAGAAAGAGTAGGAGCTTGAGAACTGACTTGAATATGGGGGTGTGTGGGAAAGAGAGTGAAGAAGTTGAGGATGGCACCTGAGCCTGGAGAGTAAGGGTGCTGGTTAGGGGTGGTACTGTTGATAGGAATAAGGAAGTTAGGAATAGGGGAGGGCTTGGGGAAAAGATTATGAGTTCAGTTTTAGCACATTTAGCTTAAGGTAACTATGAGATATCCAGTTTGAAATGTCTAATAAGCAGTTAGAAAAGTAAGACTGGAGGTCATAAGACAAGTTAAGGTTGGACAAATAGATCTGAGAGTCATTTATATGGAAATAATAATTGAAACCAAAGGACCTAATGAGCTCACCAAATGAAATAGTATAGTAAGAAAAGAGGGTCCAGGAAAGAGCTTTGCCCACCCACCTGCCCCTTTAGTTAGCCAGCATGATGTGGATGAAGAAGGTGAAGGAGAGGGAGAGAGAAAAATCAGACAGAAAAGATGTGAATCAGTGTCATAAAAATCTGGAAATATCAGGGAGAAGATTGTAAATGATGATGTCAAGAGCTGCAGAAAGGTCAAGAGGCATAAGAGTTGAGAAAATGCCATTAGATTTAGCAATTAAGATTTCACTGGTAACTTTGGCAATGAGAAGTGTCATCTCCACATGTGAAACAGTAGTGAATGAGGAGAGAGTAGCAGAAGGCATTGGAGTAATGTGAAATGAAGACCAGGGGAGAAGAGAGGGCTCTCTGTGCATGACCTCAATTTTTCTTTCAGTGAAATATGAGGCAAAGTTCTCAACTGAAAGATTGGAGCTGGGAGAGGGAAAACTATCAACAGTTTGAAGATGGATGGAAAGTTTTGGAAAAACTGCTGTGTTTAGTGGGATAGTAAGTTAAATAGGAAGGTATAAAAGGATTGCCTTACTGCAGTGAGAGCCCAGTTGAGATTATGTAACAAACTTGTAAAGAACCTGGTCAAGATAGGTTTGTGATTTTCTCTAGCTTCATTGAGCAGGAGTGAAGGCAGCTGATGGTGGGAGTAATTTAAGGCTGGGGTTTGACAAGGGAAAATCATTGGTAGGATAAGGCATCAAGGGAATGGAGAGAATAAGATACTGTAGAATTAAACTGGTCCATCAGAATGTCAAGATGGGAAAGGAAACAGATGACCTTAAGATTGTTGGTATCAACTACTGCTTTTCTGTTCTCAAGTTCAACTAACTGATCTGACTTTCATGTCTATGCCTGTTCTCTGAATAGTTTGCATTCATATGCCCACCCCATCCCTCCTCTTGCCTGAACTCTTCCTAGACCTAATTTTGCCTGCTTGAAAAACTACCACCTGTGAAGCTCTGTCTCCATCTGGACTCTTCCATACTGACTCTCCTCATTTGACTAGGCAACACCTGACCTCCTATGGTGGTGGGGGTGGGTGGGATATTCTCCACACCTGTTCCTGGCATAGTCAGCCAGCCTCCCATCCCTTCTAGCTGTCAACCACAGCAAGTACTCTAAACCATAATTGTTCAGATCTATTATTTATCACTCACCTCCACTTTCTCTGTACCAAACCATCCATGCCCCTGCCCTGCACATACTACAAACGGTATACTTCCCCTTTGCACATCTTCTCCCAATCTAGGTTTTTCTCTACACTGGTTACATTGCCACAAATATTGGAAGTTGAGGCAGGGACCTAATGTGCTTTGCTCAGGTGTGTTCCTAGGGCTGACTTTGGCTGATATAGAAGTTATTTTCTAACCTTTGTCCCCCAAAAAGGAACATAGTCACCCAGCATTTGGATAAGCATAGAGGGCATAACCTGGCATCACAGGGAGAACACTGCACTAGCAGTCTGAAGACCTGGTTCTAGGTAGTGGTGTCCTGGTAATTATTTAACAATCTGCTCTCTGAAAATGAAATGACACACTTTTAAGTTTAGTCTTCATTATTAATAACATTTTTTCTTAAGTTTAGTAGTTGTTGTTCAATTGTGTTTGACTCTTTATGACTCCATGGATCATATTGTCCATGAGGTTTTCTTAGTAAAGATACTGGAATGCTTTTCCAATTCCTTCTCCAGTGGATTGGGGCAAACAGAGGTTAAATAACTTTGCTAAGAGTCATACATGTAGGGAGCATCTAAGGCTAGATTTGAACTTGTCTTTCTGACTCCTTGCCAGCACTTTATTCACTGAGTCCTCTAAATGCCTCTTGTCTAGACAGTAAATCAAGCCATGATTTGTATAATTTTGCTATTTCTGAGGTATAAATGTTCACCCAGAAGATTTAATAGTTAAATCTCCTGAGCCAATAGGAGCCGGCTCGAACACACCCATGGTAGCTATCCTTAGTGTTATTAATTAGCTGTGTGACCTTGGGAAAGTCACCTATCCTCCCTAGGCCTTAGCTTCCCCTGTAAAATGAGGGGGCTGGATCCAATGACGTTTAAGGTTCCTTTCAGCTTTGACAATCTATATCCAATAAGAACTTGCTATGTCTTGTTTAGTATATTAACAAACATGATTGGTCCTGTCCCCACATGCTAGATGTCCCCTCTTCTTTAAAGTCTGAATCCTGTCTTTTCACTGAAGTGATCACCCATTGCCACCCCCTGCCTCACCTCCACCCCAGGGTCCACTCTGGTGCCTCCCACCCTATAAACATCCAACAAAAGCTTTTTATCTGGGAGGATTCCAAAGACGGTAGTTAAATCACCTTTAGACTTTCTCTCCTTTAGCCTTTTAGTCATCCCACTTCCCTTGACCTTTCCTCCCATTCAAATATCACACTAGGGGATGGAAAACGGGTTCCATGGATCTGGCTTAGCCCCCCAGAGAGGCAAAAGAAAAGGGCTCAAAAATAAAATAAAGATTATGCAAAAGAATTACCCTGCATGCTACTCCCATCTCCCTCATCTCCCCTTGTAAATTACCCTATTATTCTGCTCCCTCAGGACTTTTGATTGTCCCTATTTCTTCTTTTGAGCTAAAGTCGTTCATGCAGTAAATTAGTTCTTTGCCTAGAAATAGTACTGATTGTAGCAGGCGTAGCACAGCCACCAGCAACAATGCCGCAGCCCCGGACAGTTTCCAAAAAATAAAGAGAAAAGGAGAAAAAACACAAGCCAACAATCTCTCTTCCTTCTGTTACCCTTACTCTATTTGCATGCACGGATGCAGGACACCCATTTCTTGGGAAATGAATTCTTTGAAAGGTAGAAACAAGGAAATGAATCAACTGAGATATCCCCAGGAAGAGGTCTGTGCTGGAAACCGGCAGAGAGCTGAAGTACCACCCAGGCCATTGGGCTTACTTACTTACTGTACTTGCTTACTTTGCCCACTCCCCCCACCCCAAAGTTTCCTTCTCCCCCCCAAATACCAGCCATAGGTATAGATATCACCCAACCACTACGGGCATTTGGAAACACTGATCTCCTGTGATCATTGCGAGATATCTTATAGCAAACTTGTGCATGTGTGTGTGGGTGTATTTGTGCAACCAGAAGGTTGCCCAAAGAGGAAGCTCCCCTACATAGCTCATGATTCTCTGACATCACCATTAAACTAATATTACAAGCCTCACAGCTTGGCTTTCCACCAACTTTTCAAAGGGATTCATGGCCTTTTCCCACATGCCTTAGCTTAAACAACATGGACTCATGTTAGCTGGGGTCCCTGAACCCCTTGGCTTCTGGGAAGTAATCAGACAGGAGTGCCCCCCTCCCCTTTAAGGAAACTTGATGTGTGGGGATTGGAAATCAACTAGAATTCAGGGGTTCTTAACTTTTTTGTGTCGGGCCCTTTTGGGGTGAAGCCTTTGGACCCATTTTGAGAATAATGGTTTTAAATACTTAAAATAAATAAGATTACTTACTTACTTACAAAGGAATATAGTTATCAAAATATTTTTAAAAGTAAATTCAGGGACCCCAGTTTAGAACCCTTGGGAGATGATCTCTAAGGGAGTATGGCATAATACATTCAGAAATGGCTTTTAAACCAGGAAGATCTGGGTTCTAATTTTGCATCTATCACCTATTGGCTGTGTGACCCAGGGCAAGTCACTTAGCCTTATAGTGCCCCAGGTAAACCTTTAAAATTGTAAGGCACAGAGAAGGTGCTGATTTGCATTGGTGGAGGAAGTTTCCTTATCTGAAAGTTCTCTATGCTCATAAAATTGAAGATTTACTTCTTATGCCCATCCTATCCCTGCATGCAGAGAGTGAAGAATCATGGGGGTGCATTGATCGATCAGGTGTCATCAGATGTAGGGGAGAATCACTTCTGAGGACATGGCATAGAGGTCATGTTTTAAATAGCTCTTGAAAAAAAAGATGGATGTGTGAATAAGTAGAGGAATTAAAACACCTTTCTGATTCCTTCCCATTCTTCCAAAGGAATTCCCTATTCATATTGTGTGTAAATGTATGTATGTATGTATGTGTGTATACATACATCAGCCTGCTCCACCCTCTCTGCCCATCTTCTTTGCAGAGGTTGGGGAACTATGAGCATGGAACACTGTATATGATATCAGACTTTTTCAATGTATCAATTAGTTTTGCTAAATTATTTTCTCTTAATTCTTTGTTATAAGGAACAGATCTCTGAGAAGAGGAGCAAAGAGAGATATATTAGGATATGTAGGTGATATAAAAACAAAAGATATAAATAAAAAATAGAAAAGAAAAACTCAGCCTATTCTCTTCCAATGTAAAGCCAAGTTAACCTCAGGCAGCTTCTGTGAAAGATATGATTTCTTTACAACTCAACAAACATCGGTTAAGAATTTTCTGTATGCAGAACCCTTTCTGAGACACTGGGTCAGATACAAATTTGAGTTAAGACTTGTGTCTTGCCCCGAGGGAGCTTATAGTAGGGGGATATGACATACATACAGATAGCTATAATATAAATTGGTGCATGTGCACCCAGTAGACAAACACTACAATAACCTCAAGGAAATTGTCATTGACAGACTTCAGGACTGTGGTCGATACAATGACCCATTGTGACTTTGCACGATTATAGACAGAGAACTGTAAAAGAGCCTTTCCTTGTATAGATGGTACTAAGGCTCCAATAAGTTAAGTGACTTATCCAAGTTCACACAGGTCTTGTCAGAGACAAGATCTGAATCCAGGTCCTTTCAGTCCACGGCCAGTATTTTTCCCATTGTCCAACTGAATGTTAGTCTTATCAGGAAACATACCTCCTGCTTCTCAGTGGACCATAGGTGTGGAAAGAGCCATGCTTGGTCAGATGTGACTGACAGATTGGCTTGTTTTATGTAACTGCCCTGCTTTGGTACAAAGGAGGGTCTTGTTGGAGTGGGTGAAGGGTGAGGGCAGGGGTGTGTTGTTCAATATTTGACAACTTGGTCTCTGGGAGAAAAAAAGCATCCCTGACACATTTTAAAATTTAATCTGCATTGTTAACTCTTTTAAAAGTCTAGACAATCAACAAAGCAATAAATCAACTCCTGAATCTCTCAGCCTTGGTTTCCTCATTTGTAAAATGAGGTTAATAATAGCACCTACTTTCTGAGGTTGCTAGGAGGACTAAATGGGACACTACTGGTAAAGCATTTTGAAAGCTTTGAATCACTGCATACCTAGTTGTTGTTATTATCTCACTTAGCTGCTTCTAATCATAGACCTAGAAGGCAGCTAGATGGCACAGTTGATAGAGTAGTGGACCTGGAGACAAGCAATTGCTCAGTCATTTCAGTCATGCTGGACTCTTCATGACCCCATTTAGGTTTGGTTTTTTTTTTTTGGCAGAGATACTGGAGTGATTTGTCACTTCCTTCTCCAGCTCATTTGACAAATTAGGAAACTGAGGCCTACAGAGTGACTTGCCCCGGGTCACACAGCTAGTAAGTATCTAAGGACAGATTTGAACTCAACAAGATGATTCTTCCTGACTCCAGGCACTGTACTCTATCCACTGCAGTGCCTAGCTGTCTGATGGCAAGAAAAGATCTGAGTTCAAATCTGCCTTCAAACACTTGCTAGTTGTATGACCCTGGCCAAGTCATTTAATCTCTGCCTATCTCCATTTCCTCGTATGTAATATGGGAATAATAATAGCACCTAACTTCCAGGGCTATTGTGAGCATAAAATGGGATAGTATTCGTAAAGTGTTTTGAGTAATTGCTAGCATTATAGAAATGCTAGGTGTTATTCTGAATGATAAAATGGGACCTTCCAGGTTGTATCGTCTAACTAGGCTATGGAAGCCTAAGACAATGAAAAGAATAGCTATCTAATGCCATCATTTTATAGATAAGGAATCTGACTTGTCCAAGATAACAAAACTGGCTAAAGGTGGGAAAGTTTGGTGATAACCACATTGTAGAGGGTTTTTAATGCCAATCAAGGGCACTTGAACTTTCCCTGGTAGAGAATCATAAAACTAGATGTATGTATAAAAAGATAATTCTGGCAGCAATTTGGAAAATGATTAGTGTGTGTGTGTGTGTGTGTGTGTGTGTGCGTGTGTGAGTGCACATGTGCATTTGCATGTGCATGTAGATCTTTTAGGAGAGTATTGTACTAATCCAGGTTAATAATAATTAGGGCTTGTATTAGATCAATGGTGTATGGCTGGAGAGGAGGGGACAGAAATGTGAGATGTTTCTGAGGGGCAATAAACAAGATTTGGTAACTGATTAGATACGAGAGGTGAAAAAGAGAGAAGATTCAGAGGGTGCCAATGTTTCATACTTGAGAAACTAGGTGAATAATGTTAGCTGCAGATACAGTCAAGTGAAAGGGAAGAGAGGTTTGAAAAGGAGAGAAAATAAACTAATTAGAGATCACTGGGAGGTGGACAAACCAGTGTTGGAGACCAATGTAGAAATGCCCTACCTTACCACCTTCTTTCCCTCCCAAAAGCCCACTGGGCTTTGAAGTTGAAGGTGTGCAAAGGTGGAAAATCTCCCATCCAATGAGATCCTGAGAAATGTGACCTCCTGCCAACACCTTGGGGTGGGTTGCCAGGTTACAGTTGCTGAGAGAACTAAGTTAGAATTCCTTCACTTTGAGGCGTGTGAACCTCAATCACTGTGATAAATTATGTAGCTGAATGTGAAATCTGTGTAAATCAGTGTCATCTCCCAGTGTGATTGAAGGTGGCTGACTTCTGGGTGTGTCAATCACTGTTCTCAGAATCTGGAATGTTTCCTCCTCCCATGGGCAGAGGTTTCAACCAGATACCTTGAGAAACACAGGATTATAGGATAGTAGATCTAAACCTGAAAGGGACTGCATAGGTCATCCTACTTCAACCACTTCATTTAACATGGGGAAACATGGGCAGTTTCAGTGAAGTTAAGTGAACTGTCCAGGATCACATAGGTATTAAGTGGCAAAAACCTAGGATTCAAATTAAAGTCCTTGAACTCCAAAGTCATCACCCTTTCCATGTCCAGAGGACTACAATGTTGACTTTGCTCTCAGGAGAACTCAAAAGACATGGTTCTTGCACCAAAGAAATTAGAATGAATATAGTCCCTTCCTCAGAGTTGTGGGATTGGAGCAGGATAGTTAGCCTGCCTGGAGAGTAGGACTGAGTTTGGCTAGACAAAGTCACATGAGCAGTCTGGTTAGGTGCATGACTGGGTCACCTGGGCCCTATTTGTGCCTCAGATAGCTTTCCATAGGTCCCTTTGAGGCTTCCAATGGATATATTGAGAACATCTGTTTTAGACCTTTTCCATTCTCCTCCAGAACTCAACCCCACCTCCCTCTCCCTCCCTCATTGTCTGCAAGCATTTATATAGGACTTTGAGACTGCCAAAGCACTTTACATATTGGATGTCCCACAAATCTTGGCAGAGTTTTAAGCTATGAAAGCCTAAAACAATGAAAATAGCTTTTAAAGCTCAAAACTACACAAAGGCTGTGGGACACCCTTTACATTATCTCATGTGATCCTCACCACATCCCAAAGTGGTAGGTGCTATTATTAATTCCCATTTTATAGATGAGGAAACTGAGGCACAGAAAGATTATGTGATTTGCCTGGGGTCATGCAATTAGTAAGTATATGAGTCAGGATTCCAACTCAGGTCTTTCTGAATCTGAGTCTAACATTCTCTCCTCTATGCTGGGGATACAGACACGCAGAACAAACATTTCACTCTTGAACTTCTTGCAACCTGTCTTCTACTCCCATTATTGTTTCCAGTTAGGAAGCTTAGACCTTAGGTCAAAGGGAATGGACTTGGGACACAGACGGGAAAGGATCTGTCTTTCACATTTAGGAAGTGTGGTTAACAAGCAAAGTGACCTAGATATGCTAAAGCAAAGAGGCAAATTTGACCTCCTAGGTACTTCCTGGGACTTGGTGGGATGAGGCACATCTCTGAAGGGAAATGCTTTTTCTTTTTTTTTATTGGACCAGTGATTTCATTTGGAATTCCCTTTTTCAAATGAGATTGGCATCTGCTCTTCTGCCTCGAGAACTGATATATTAAGCCACTTCCCAAGATGCTATAAATCACAGGCAAGACTTCAACCCAGGTCTTCCTGACTCTGAGGCCAACTCTCTGTCCACTGGAACATGTTGCCTCTTCACCAGTCTTAGAAGAAACAGAACTGGTAAAAGGAAGATGGTGGTGTGGTAGCCTTGTATATTGAGAAGAGCCATTTGTGAGGAAATCTAGGAACCAGAGCAGGTAAGCATGGTGGAGAATATTTAGATAAGGATCAATAGAAGCAGCAGCAGACACACTCTTGTCCTTGCAGTGTACTCCAGACCAGCTGGATATGAAGAGGAAATGAATGGGGACCTTGGGAAACTACTACAAAGCTGACATGAAGGCATGATACAGTAGTGATGATTTACTTCAATTATCCAGACATCTGCTAGAATATTCTCTCTCTGCCAAGAACTAATCATTTTTTGACTTGCCTTAATGATCATCCCATCTTTTAAAATGTATAGGAACCAACAAAAGGAAATACTCATTAGTTGGAACTGGAGAAGGAAGGTCTGAGTTCAAATCTGGCCTCAGAAACTTCCTATCTGTGTGACTCTGGGCAAGTCACTTAACTGCCACTTTTGCCTAAGTTTTCTCAGCTGGAAAATGGTAATAAAAATAGCACCTTCCTCCTGGTGTTGTTGTGAGGCTTTTGAGATGAAAAGAATGAGACAATTAGGAAGCTCATATCAAATGGTCTCATTTGTCACAGTAAAATAAAAAGGAAAGCCTTCACAAGTGCAAGTCATGTCATCATTTCTCTGATGGCATGGTCTTCTATGGCAATGAAGGATGAACACACACACTGTTGTGAGGATCAAATGAGATAATATTTGTGAAGGGCCTAGGACAGTACCTGGCACTTAATATATACATATTCTCTTCTTTTGCCTCCCAGTTTGGATTTCATTCTTGTCAAACAGGAAGCATTGACTGCTGGGATGGAAATGAAAGCAAGCTTTGGCAGAAGTGATTGCTAACATGTTAGAGTTTCTGAGAGAGAAGAGAAAGCCAGGCATAGCTTGACATTCACTAGATCTTGGGAGGAAAGTTGTCAAAGGGCTCAGAGAAAGGGAAAGACAGCCTAAGAGGTCTTGGAAACTCTGAAGATGGAAATTCTGGGGACACAAAGCTAAGTCTAATGAGGAAAGAAAAGGGTCCAGTGAGACGAATGTGGATGCACCAGTCAGCCTACATTTAAAAAAAATGCAGACAGACAGACAGATAGCATGAATGACTCAGGTCACCCAGGATGAATGAAAAATTGTGGCATGGTTCTGGAACAATAGTGGTAGAAGTGCTATTGTTTAAGATGATCTAGACCTGGCAAGGAAAGCCAAGGTTAAAAGAATATTTAAGAAAGCTATATTGGGGGAAAGAAAACAATTACGCAAGGGATAAGTTTGTTGTTCAGGGTGGATAAGATAACGATGATTGATGACAGAAAGGCAAACATGGTCCCTTCTTGTTTTGCATGTTTTCTGTCAAGTACGTTTATGAACTAGAAAGGAAAGAACCAGTATGGTTAACAGGAAATTGATGCCCAAAATAAAGAGAAATAACAAAATAGTAAGAGAGTATCAATCTGCCCTTCATGAGCTTAAGTCACTTGGTCCAGGTGAATTGAATCTTTGGGTACTAAAAAAAATATGAATGTGACTGTTGAGATATTCTCAGTGGTCACTGAAAAGTAGTGGAGAATAAAGGAGAGCTCATAGGATTAGAGAAGGAAGTGGGGAGAGAAGAGAGAGACAGAGAAAGAGAGACAGAGAGAGAAAGATAGAGATAGAGACAGATCCAGAGCCAGAGAGACAAAATCAGAGATCGACAGACAACCAGATAGAAAGACAGGGAAAGAAATAGAGAAGGAAAGAAGGGAGAGAGAAAAAAGATATTTAGATTATGTCTGGGGGTAGACATATGAAAGTAGGCTGAGGAAAGATGGAGAAGGGACAGTGACTCTCAATGAAAGGACGAGAGGAAAGGATTACTATCTGTCCACTTGTGATTCCTTATTATCAGCTACCTGGCAGGAGATTAGCAACATCTAGCACTTGTAAGAGACAATTTGATGGTCTCAAACATATATATTAAGGTTGGCAGTGTGACACATTATAAAGACCAATAGAGTTGGAAGTTAGAAAACATAACTTCATAACTTAACTATGGAACTTATTAGTTATGTGATCATGGATAAGTTATGTTATTTCTCTGGATGATCATCTCAGTTTACTCATTTGTAAAATGGAGATAAAGCTACTTATATTCTTGTTCTTATGAGAAGAAAGCTTTATAAAACTCAAAGTTCTCTAGAAATGGGAATTATTATTATCTAAGGAGCTTGAGACTGCACAGATGGTTCACCCTAGTAGCCCATAGTTGGCACTTTGCGTTTCTCTCCCATTTTAGTCAAGTTTATTTGTGCCCTTTGGAAAGACTTGTGTTGCAGTGGTTACAACTCAGGAGGAGACAGGGAATTGGCATGAGGGCGAGAATTCAGTCAAATTCATGTCAACAAAGCTGTGTTATGTGCCTATAATGTTCAGGGCTATGCAGAGTAGGCAAGAGAAGCAGATGGCTTGATGAATGAGGCCATGGCCTTGATGTTGGGAATCATAGGATCACAGAGGGAGAGATGGCCAATTTATTCTGTCTCTATCTTGTTTGTACACAGTTGTTTGCATGCTGTCTCCCCCATTAGACTGTGAGTTCCTTGAAGGCAGGGTCTTTATACCTTCGGAGTTCTAACACATTAGCTGGCATATAGTAGTTGCTTAATCAATACTTGTTGACTTGACTCATTAAAGCAGAAAAACCAAGTTGAAAAGAGATAGATAATAGATGAAAGAAAGATAATGAAAAAATGAAAGGAAGAAAGAAGAAAGAAAGAAGAAAAAGGAAGAAAGAAAAGGAAAGGAGAGAAAAAGGGAAAGAAGGAAGGAAGGAATCCTTTATTGAGCGCTTACTCTATGCCAGGCACTGTGCATTTTAAAGATCATCTCATCCAACACTCACACTTTATAGACCAGGAAACTGAAGTCCAAAGAGATTCAATCCCTTTCTCCAAGTTTCCAGATGTGGTTCCAGGTCCAGTGTGCTCTCCATTGTACTTTGCTGTATAGACTCACTGAACCACAGAATGTTAAAGGTAGGTGAAAGGGACTTAAACCATTCTATTTTTACACAGGAGAAAACTGAGCTCCACATAGGGAAAGTGACTACCCCAAGGTCATTCCACTAGTGACGCAATCATCAGGATTCTCTGGGGTTGATGGTGCAAGTAAAGGGAGACAGGATTGAATTTCCCATACAGAATCCCAGTCTGGAGTAGGATAAACATATCCTATTTTCCCCTTTGTGGTTTCCAATCCATTTGGCTGAGCCATAGTCTGGAGCCACCTCCTGTTTAACATAAATATAAATTATGGGTCCAACCGTTGCTGTGGTGTAAATCATCAACAGGCCCCCAGGACAGACACCTCTGTGGTCTCCGCGGCAACAGAACCATTTGTTTTCTGTGAGGCTTGGCCACAAGAAGTTCATTATGTCCCAATCCTGCTAATTTATAGGCTGCTGGGTGGGGGAGAAGAGGAAGGATCGGGGCTCCTGGTACTCCTTCCAGACCCACTGGCATTTGGAAAATGAATTTTACTAAAGACTCATAAGAACCTCAGAGTTGGAAAGAACTATAAAGTGTTGTCCCCAGACAATGCTGGAATAACCTAAAAAACTCTGAATTTCGAAGAATCACAGAATTTGAAAGGAGGAAGTGACCTCAAAGATCGTCTATCCTGAGAGTCCCTTCTACAAGTGATGACAGGAGAGGTTAAGTGAACCATCCAAGATCACACAAGTAGGTAAGTACCAGAATTTGAGCCTAGTTCCTCTGACTCTGAGTCTGGTACTCTTTAGAGTGCAATTATATTGATGGAGAACAGTTCAATCTTGACCAACCATCAAAAACCACATCATGGCTCATGTTGCCACCCAAATAAATATCTGAATTTGTCTACCTTCAGAAGGTATTTGAATCAGCTCATCTACTAAAACTATGGAAACTAATTAACACTGTGAACCTAAACATGTTTTTGACAAAACCTATAAGAATGTAAATATGATAGGGAAGCAAGTTCAGTAGTAAAAGCAAACAGAAGAAAACAAAACCTCACAACATCAATAGGGAAATTCCGGGAGTAGGGTAGAATGGGAGTTTCTTGAGTGAAGACCACGTAAAATTTCTACTCAGGGTCATCCCTACTTCTGGTTTCCCTTTGGAATTCTATCTTGCTTACCTCTACTTGGTCTTGAAACACAATATAGTCCAGGAATGCCTTCAACATTCTAATGATTCCAGTTTATGTTTCAGTCTGGCCCTGTACAGATAGCTTCTGACAGTATCTACTATTCTGGAAGGAAAAAAAAATCCAACTTTCCTCCTTCATGATACTTTTCTCTTCCAACGATACCTCCCCCATTTCTCTTAAGGATGCCAGCATCCTTACAGTTGCTTGAGTTTAAATCTTAAAGGAAGCAGCAAAGGAAGAATTTGAACCCAGAACTTCTGACTCCAAATCCTCACAAGTGTATCTTCCCACCAAACTGTGGGCATCTGCCAAAGCTCTGTATTTGGTCCCCTTCTCTTCTTTTCTTAGAGTCTCACTTGCTGATCTCACATGCGATCTCACATGCAATCTCACTTCCTGCCTTGAATTCAATATTTCTTTATGTAATGATCCTCAGATCTTGGTCTCTAGGTCCAAACTATCCTGTGAACTATCCAATCCCAAATTCAAACAACCTCATGAGTCACTCTAACTACGTGTCTTGTCATCTTACCCAAACCTTCCCTTTCTCCTTATTTCTCCACTTCTCTTGAGGGTACCAATATCTTCCCATATTTACAAAAACACATTTAAAGTCATCTTTGACACTTTGCTCTCCCTCACCTCCCCCCCACAATTAATTCAGTTTCCAAATCCTTCGGATCCTATCTTGTGACCATCTGTCTGTCCACTTCGCTCTATTCTCATAACCACTGCCATAGCTCAAGCTTTTATCACCTCTTGCTTAAATGTTAAGAGGCAACAGCCTCTTAAGTGGTCTCACTGCATTCCTTCACTCCCCTGTTCCAATCCATTCTTCACAGTTTCCAAATTAAGCTTCCTAATATACTTCTCTGACTATTCCAGTCCTTTACTTTAAAGCCTTAAGTGGTTCCTATTGCCTATAGGACAAACTAATTAATCAGCAAATACTCATTAAGCACCTTCTATGTGCCAAGCACTCTGCTAGGTGCCAGGCATATAAATACAAACAATGACACTCTCTCTACTTGCAATGAGCTTACATTCTAATGGAAGTGATCACAAATACATATGTAATACATACACATGTACTTATACATAGTGCATATATACACAATACACCTAATAGAAATATACAACTTTGTTCTGTATACAAAATTATATATAAAGTTATATGTGTGTGTGTATATATATATCCACAAAGTTAATAAATAAAAATCTATATAAAGTAGTTAAATGAAAAGTAGTTTGGAAGGGAGGGCACTAGCAGTTGGGATGATCAAGAAAGGCTTTGTATAGAAGCTGAGCTGCATCTTAGAGGAAGAGAGGGAGGAAGGAGTGTATTCCCCTTCCTTCAGTCTCTCATCATGGACTTCGTCTCTGACTGTCTCCACCATACTCAAATCTAGGACTCCAGCCCTGAATTTCTACCACCTCTCCTCTACCTCACATCCCTTCCCATGGGGAAGCATTTTGTCTTACCTAGTTAGGAACCATGTTACTTTGGTCTTTCCTAAAATCTCCCTGAAATGCTGCTCTTCACTCCCCTTTCCCCTTCCCCTCTTGATAGCTTCTTTTTTTGTATTGTGTTCTTCCATTACAATATATACTCCTTGAGGCTAGGTTTTATCTTACTTTGTTGTATCTGTATCTCCAACATCTAGCGATGTCTGGAACTTAATAAGTGCTTAATAAATGCTTTATCCATCCACTCACCCATCTGCCCAGCTATCCACTCACTCTTCTCTCCCTCTCTCTCTCTCTCTCTCTCTCTCTTTCTCTCTCTCCTTTCTCTTGCTTTTTCTTTCTATGACATTATCTAACAATCCTTATACTTTCATCCATCCACCCTTCTATCATCTATCTATCTATCTATCTCTATCTATCTATCTATCTATCTATCTATCTCTATCTATCTATCTATCTCAGTACATGGAACACACAGTCTTTTCTACCCCAACCTCTTCTATCATACTTGTGGACTTTATTATATGACTTGGTGTCTCCTTGAATTCTATGGCTTTCTAATTCATAGAACTCCTCAACTTTCATGACTTTACTTTCATTCCACATTGGGTACCCATTGGGATGGTCATACTTTAAGTGTCACCTTCACTTGTAGCAGTGCTACCTTCTTGATTCCGAATTCTGGAATTCTCATCTTTTAAAAAATATTTTTATTTATTTCCTTAAATATTTCCCAATTACATGTAAAAGAATGTTTAATAATCATTTAAAAAAACTGAGCTCCAAATTCTCACCTTCCAGTGGGAAGGTAAGCACTTTGATTTCCATTGTACATGTGAGGTCGTGCCAAACACATTGGAGTTCTCCTCTTGTACCATAAGATCTTACTCTTTCATCTCTTCCTCTGTTTCCCTCTTCCTAAGCCAATTCTTCATCTTCACTACAGCCTCTGGTCTCTCCATCACTCCCTGTTCTCTAAATCTATCATCCCTACTCTTCACTTTCTATCTTTCACAGTCAATCCTACAGGAGATACATTTGGAAATACACTTTTCTCCCATGAAACCCTTGCCCCATTGTCTTATAGCCACTTTCCTCTCCCTTGATGCCATAGTCAATCAGCTGTCCAGTTTGGTCAAGGTTATTCCTACAACAACAAGGTTATACCCATCTGGCTCTTCCCTGGAGGAGCCAGATGGGGACCCTTACTCTAGTTCAGACTTTCATTAACTCTTACCAAAAGCACTGTAACAACTTTTTGATTGGTGTCCTTGCTTCCAGTTTTCCCCCAATCTAGTCCATCCTCCACACAGCTGCCAGAATAATCTTCTTTAGGCATAGAGCTGACCATATCACTCCTCTGCTCTAGAATCTACTACATCTCTCTATTACCACTAGGATAAAATATAAACTCCAAAATCTGAGTTCTACCTATCTTTCCAGACTTATTTGACATTTCCTATTCTATATTTTACATTCCAGCCCAAATGACCTCTACATTATTTCCTGAATTCAGTATTCCATCTGTTAACTTCATGCCTTTATATGGCTAAAATGGATTCCCTCCCATTCTTTGCCTTTTAGAATACTTTACTTCGAGACTCTTCTCAAGGACTACCTCTTACCTGAAGATGTTCTTGGTTTCCCCTTCCTGACGGTGATTCTTCTGTTTCTTTTCAAATTATCCTGTATTACTTGTGCGTAAATGCTATCTCTCCTCCCCACTTTACCCCAGCCCCCACTTTCAGTTGCTCAAGGGAATGTAAGCTCCTTGAGTTCAGGGACTCCCAAATTCTTGGCTTTATGTCCCCAGTGCATAACTGTGCCTTGCTGCTTATAAGTCCTTAATAAATATTTGTTCACTTGAATTGAAATAAGAACCTGTCTTTGCACTCAATGAGCTTATAATCTCCAGGGAATGATTATACATGCACACCGGATAAATTTAATACAAATTAGAATGTCAGGACATTCTAATTTTGTGTCTGGCGAGAATGCAAAACAAAGGCAGGAATGGAGAAGGGAATTAGGGCAAAGATCACAGGCTCTGCTTGGCCTTCTTGGTCTTTCCCTAAATTGTTCTGTGTTGAACAGAGATATGATGGGAGCTAAAAAAAAACTCCACTAATTCCACCAAACCTTTGTCACCCTAGTTCCACAGTTTCTTTCTGGTTTTGCTTGGTGGAGTCTCCAGAATGTTTTGAAATAATGTACGCTAATGATAGGAATATTATAGGAGAATTATAGGGGAATGAAGGGAATTTTCTAACTCCAAATCAAGTAGGAGACTGGGATCAGGAAACACAAAACTAATAAGAGGAAAAACTGGTTCAAGACAGATTTTAAAATACCTAAGGTATTCTCTAGTTAGACATTGGGGCACCAGAGGAGGGTAGTGGAAAGTTGTTGTATCACAAAAAGACCACTAGGGTTATCAGCTTCAAGACCTGGCAGACTTTTCCTCCAGAGGGCATAGAGCAGCCAGAGACCAGCAGATGGTAGCAGAGCGCAGCAGAGGTGTCCAGCGGAGGTCAGCATCTGGAAGAGGACCCCAGGTAAGGGGGGTAAGTCTGATAATGTCACCAGAGAACAGGGATGCTCTGAGTATGCAAATGTCCTGGCCATAACTCACCTGTTAAGCATCTACAATGTGCTGGGATGTGTGCTTGGCGTGGTATTATGTGCTGGTATACAAAGACAAAAAAACTTAACACACAAGACTAAGCAATACTTACCTTAAACAAGCTTATTTCTATGTAAGAGAGGGAGGACAGCATATGCAAATATAAAATGTATACAAAATATATTCAAAGTAATTTCTTAGGGGAGGTAGAGGGACATGCCCTTTCTTATGAGTTCCCTGCCATATATATATTCTCTGATTACATGGATTCCATATACAAGGCATCTCCTGCCTCCTGAAGGGTGTGCTAGGTAACCTGTGGGAGAGTATACCTCTGAAAGAATTGGTGAAGTATTTTTTGTCATTTGTCTTGTTATATTACCTTAATTAAATATTTTTTGCTTTCAACTAAAATATCGTCTGGTTGGTTAGTAAATGAAAGCCTTCAGTGCTTCTGAGTAGATGCTGAGCCATGTCTATGACATGTACTAAATCTGGGCTAGCATTCAGGGAGAGTATCAGGTGAGGGGTATGTTTGGGTGTTACAGAATATGACAAATAAACAAATACAAAGAAATATGAGATCAGGTAAGGGAGAATCCCCCTCCATTTGGGACAAAAACCCATCTTATCTCTCTTTTCTCCCCCAACCTTCCACTCAAATATTTTAAGCACCAGCAGGGACTTCTTAGTCTGGCCATTTTGCTTAGACCACTGGGTGTGCCAGGCAACACAGAAATGGGCTCCATGTGGGGGCTAGACATGAAGATGGATTGTCCCTTGCAATAAATATTGACTGCTTCATAAATCTGGATGCCAGATTCGATCAAATCTGTTGCCTGCTTAATCCAGAAGAGCAAAGACGCCAGTTCTTTTTGCATTGGAGCCGGATGATTCCCCAGAGGAAGATGTTGTATGAACGTCAATGTGTCTCAAGTTCATGAAACTTGACAAACAAGAGAAAGATAGCTGGAGCTCAGGCAGAGGGTGAGCACAGAGCTGGTGCCTGATCTCTGGAAGTCAGTAAATCCAACTTCAACCACTCCTATGTGTCCAAATATTGACCTGTTATACCCTCTCCACCCAACAACCACATCCACTTTATTGGGAGCAAATCTAGTCCTCTAGAATCACTGACTGAATCATGGGCTCCTAGATCTAAAAAGGGCCTTAGTAATCTAAGTAATCATCTATTTTAAAGATGGAGAAACTGAGGCCTAGAAATGTTAAGTGACTTTCCCAAGGTCACCCAGTGAATCGATGGAAGAATTTGGATGAGAGCTTGGACCTTCTGACTCTCAGTTTACTATTCCTCCCAGATGATTTACACACTTCCTTTCTTCTATTCTACATATAGAAAACAAACTTAGGCTGAGTCTACCCCTCCCCACCCTCTCTCCTAGGGAGGCAATTAGTACATGCAGTAGATAGCATATTGGCCTTGGAATCAGGAAGACCTGAGTTCAAATCCAACCTCAAACACTTAGCATCTGTGTGAACCTGGACAAATTCCTTAACTTTTTCTGCCTCAGTTTCCTCAAATGTAAAATGCAGGCAATACTAGTACCTACCTCTTAGAATTGTTTTGAGGATCATATGAGGTAATATTTGTATGTACTTAGCAAAAGGCCTGGCACATAGTAGGTGCATGATAAATGTTTATTCCTTCCCTCCTCCTTCATACTACCACATACTTAGGCTTGGTCTTCTCCCTCCATCTCTCTTCCTCCTTCATTCTACCTGTAGAAAATACACTTAGCCTCTATCTCCACACTGCTAAACACCTGGGTTAAAAATAAAAGTCATCCTAGCATCCAGATGGTTCTAAAGGCCCAGATGGTTAGCATTGAATAGGCCATTGATGGACTGAACTTTCCCCCCTTTATATCCAGATGTTTGGCAGCATGTAAATATACCCTCAGAGGTCCTTGAGACTTCATTACCTGAGTTTCAGAAAACTTTTTAAAAAAGATTAATTGTTGAATGAAAAAAAGAAGGTGAAGCAAATCTTTTCCCCTTTAGATCATGGGATGATTTCTTTTCAGTTCATGACCAGATGAGGAGGGGTTGGATAAAATGAATTTTGGAGTAAAGGCAATTATCCTGATCCCACCTCTCACCCTCCTTATGGCCCCCCTCATTCGTTTGTCAGGTGGTGTTTAATTCCTTCATTTAATTCAGTTTAACAAACATTTATTAGACGTCTACTATATGATATTGGGTGCTGAGGATGTGCCATATATCCTGCTCTCAGACTAATGGAGGAAAGAAAAGAAAGACATGACACACAAATGACTAAGGAGTATAACAGAAAGGGTAAGATAAGTGAGGACAGGTTCAGGTTAAGGGCTGTGAGAAATCTGAGTAGGTAGAGATCACTTCTATCCTTTTCATCTTAAACCAGTTTCCAACATGGTGAGAGAGAGAGAGAGAGAGAGAGAGAGAGAGAGAGAGAGAGAGAGAGAGAGAGAGAGAGAGAGAGAGAGAGAGGGACGGAGGGAGGGAGGGAGGGAGGGAGAGGGAGAGGGAGAGGGAGAGGGAGAGGGAAGGAGGGAGGGACACACACAGAAAGAAAGAGACAGAGACAGACAGAGAGACAGTGATAGACAGAGACATAGAGAGACAACGATACAGGGGGGAGAGAGATAGAAATAGAGACAGACAGAAAGGGAGAAAAAGCGAGAGAAAGGGAGAGAGAGAAAAAAGAAAGAGAATGAGTGAGCAGCATTTAGAGTTAGATGACGTGGCTTTAGATCCTGGTTCTATAACCTACTACCTCTGTCATCTTGGGTGAGATAACCCCTCTAGGCCTCAGTTTCCTCATCTGCAAAATGAGAGAATAAGGGCAAACAAAACCTGGTAGAGAGGAGAAAATGGGAGGTGCAGTCATGGAGATGGTCCCTGAGTTAGGCTTTGCTTGAAGGGAGAGACTTTCACATATGGGGGGTGCGACGTGGTTACAAGGTATATTCCAGGTATTAGGGATGGGATGAGCAAATACACAGTGATGGAAGAAAAAGGAAGAATGGGGAGTGGAGAGTAGCTCCACCTGGCCTAAAAAGGCTGAAGTAGTCTGGAACTATTTTACAGAGGGCCTGATTAGTATCAGGAAGTTTATATTTTTTATGTGAGGGAGGATTGGCAATGGGGAGCCATTGAAGGTTGGTAGAGAAATAATATGACTACAATACTGCCTTAGAAAGATTAATCTGATGGTTTTATAATAAATGGAATAAAGAGGAGATAGAGTGGAAGCAAGAAGGCTAGACAGAAGGTTCTAGCAGTCTAGGAGAAAAGAGAACTAGAGTTTGGGGTAGGAAGGGTTGCTGTAGGGATGGGTTGGGGAAAGGTTTAGATTTAAGAGATATTTCAGAGATGGAAGTGATAGAATTCGACAACTAACTGAGTGCAAGTAGAGGAAGAGCCTAAGCCAAGACCAAAGAAATCAAGTGACTCTTCTTTCCCATGAAGCCTGAATTGAGTTTGGGGAAAACTCAGTGATTTTGCTTATAGTCAAACCATCATGGGAACTCCAATACGTCACAGATAATCTGACGAGTTAATCATTGAGAAGTGTTACGTACCACCAGAGAAGGACACAGGTTCAGTTTTATGAGCAGAGACCTGAGACACATCTTGTCATCTTTTCTCCATTTTTTTCCATTCTGGCTCAGTTTCCCCTCTGGATAAATGGAAGGCAGTAGCATCAGGAAGTGGCTTTCAGGTGTATAGTACTAGGACTCTGAGATTGTCTCTTTAGTCCATCCAAATCTTGCCTTTACTAGAGATCAGAGAATGTTGATCAAAGGTGAGTGATTAACACTTCCTCCTCCTCACCAGCCCTGCCCCAGGAGGTCAGGCCAAGGGTTGCTACCGGTCAATCATTTCAGTATCCTCCATGATCTCATTTTTTTGGGTTTTCTTGGTAAAGATACTGGAGTGGTTTGCCATTTCCTTCTCCAGCTAATTTCATGAATGAGGAACTGAGGCAAACAGGGTTAAGTGACTAGCTCAGGGTTGTTCAGCTACTAAGTGTCTGAGACCAGATTTGAAATCATGAAGATGAGTCTTCCTGCTTCCAAGCTCTATTCACTGCATCACTCAGCTGCTCCCCAGATTAAGGGTTAGCATGTAATCATTCTGCTTCCAGCCTGGGCCTAGAAGAGGTACACAGACTCATCTTCCCAATCCCTTTGGGACAAAGGTTTCCTGCATCTACTCTCCACTCCAGCCCATCATTCATATCCTTCCAGAAGCATCTTTTTTCCACAAAGAATCATAGGACTTTATTTGAGTCGGGAGGAACTTCACCGATTAGGCACTCCAACATTTGACATCTATGACTTCCTCTGCAGTGACCAGCCAGTCAGCCATCAAACCTCCAAGTCCATAGATTAGTGAAGACCTCCAAGTTCAAGGAGCTCCCCTGCCTTCCTTTGCTGGACAGCTCTGATACTTCACTAATTTTCCTTCTATTGAGCCCAAAATCCCTTAACAGATGTGGCCATGTCACTCTTCTGCTCATGCATTGTCCTTTCCTCCTGAGAGGAACTTTGAGTCCTTAGCCTGTCATTCAAGACCCTTCATCTACCTTTCAAACCTTATCTCATATTGTTTCCTTCTATCCACTTTGCTCCAGTCAAATAAGACTGTCTATCCCTTCAATATGGCCAGTGCTTTCCTGATTCTCTGCTTTTGTCACAATGTTTCCTGCACCAGGAATGCACTCTGCCTCATCTTTACCTGTTGAACACCTACCCAGCCTTTGTCACCCACCTGAAAGGCCTCCTCCTTTGTAAAGTCTTCCCTGATTCTCTCAGAGAGTAATACCTGTCTCCCTGAGAAACATGGCACTTTGCTTAATACCTCCTTTCTGCATTTTTTCAGAACTGAGAACTTTCAGTTAAGGAAATTCCTTCTATTATTGCAAAGCAACACCTACAACTCTGCAACTCTTACTTTCAAATTGTTGCCTGACACCAAGTAGTAGTGGTAATAATAGTAGCTAAAATATAGCACCTACTATATGTCAGATACTGAGCCAAATGTCACCTCATTTGATCTTGACAGCAACCTTGGGAGGAAGGTAGCATCATTATTCCCATCTTATAAAACTAGATGAAGAAACTGAGGTTAAGCAACTTACCCAGAGGGTATGTCAGAGTCAAGGCTTGAACCAAGGCTCTTCTTAGTCTCAATCTCATTCTGTACCCACTATACCAGGCATGGGTATCTTTCTCCTGTACTACGCTGAAAACTCCAGTAGGGCAAGGACTCAATTTTTATCTAAACTTTATATTTCTTCTGGCACCTACTGCTTTGCACACAGTAACTATTTGAGAATTATTCATTAAATAAATGAATCCCTACCCACAAGTTAAGGGAAAAATCACGTGATCTCTTTGTACCTCAGTTTCCCAACTGCAAAATAAGGGAGCTGTACTAGTTAGACTTGCAGTTCCCTTCCAGCTTCAAATCTATGTTTCTGTTCTCCTGTGATACATAACTCTCCTCCCCATTCTCTCCCAAGGTCTTCCCATATGTCTCTGAGAGCAAAAAAGTTTTTCCCCCCCTAAGCATGCATCTTTAGAATCATCATGGTCTATTTACAGTCTAAAATCCCTGCTCTCTACTTCCCCTCCCTTTCTCTTACTCTGTCTTACTCACATACCCCTCTCAGCTCTTTTCCTTCCCTGCTGCCACTGGATCAGAGCATATGCAAGAGACTTAGAGAGATAATTATAAATATAATTGGGGTGATCCAGGGAGAAATTTTCTGATCTGCCTTATCCCTTTCTCCTACCTGCCATTCTCCTTTCTCCATTTTCCTTTCTCCCTCCCTCTCTTTCTCAATCCCACCTTTCCTGCCTTCCTTTATTGCTTTCTTCTTTCATCTTCCCTCCCTCTCTCACCTCCTTCCTTCCATCTCCTTTCCTCCTTCTCTTTCTTCTTTTGTCTTTCCCTCCAACAAATATTTACTTTCCTTTTTAAAATTTAATTTTCAATTTTCAATTCTCTCTCCTTTAAAAACATCTCTTATAACAAACATGAATGGTTAAACAAAACAAATTCCTGAATTGGTGAAATCAAAAAAGTCTTGTCTTATTTCTCACTCTGAATCCTCCTTTCTCTCAGCAGCTGGGTAATGCTTCATTACTGTTCCTATAAAATCAAGGCTGCTCATTGCATCCAACATATATTTAGTAAGAGCTGACTCTGTGACACTCAAATAGTAAATATTTGTTATGGAAAATCCACAAAGGCCATAGGCATCTTTCTTTGGAGAATATTAAAATAATTAAGCTATGGCATGAACCTTTACAGTTTATTTAAGAGGATTGGACAAACAACATCCATGGCAGCACTGCGGGCTCAACTTTGAGCTTTGAGAGCTCAACAGACTGGTTCTCAGAAAGCAGACATGGTCTCTAGGGTCATAGGTGAAGCACTCTTGGCTTAGTAGAATGTATATGAATTTGAGCCACATTGGCATGACCTTATGGAACCTAACATCACCCTTACAGTGCAATAAGTCATTGATGTAGGGGTCATATTCTAGTGGCACAGAGTAAGTACTTAACAAATGCTTGTTGACCGACAAACTGGCAAATCCATATATGCAAATAAACATAATAGATGTTAGAGATACAAAGTATAAAATATCCATCAGTATAATCAGGAAAATCAAAGTGCTATATAAGTTCTGATGTGGGAGAGAGAATTTTCATTCTGAGGGTCGAAGTCTACAGAATCCTCAGGGAGAGGGACAGCCACACACACATATGTACATACGTGTATATATGCATATAATATATATACATGTATATATGTATGTATATATAATATATAATATTTTATGATAATATATAATGTATATAATATACATGTGTATCCAAAACACATACATTTCTCTTTCTGTGTGTATTTCTGTGTTTATATGTGTGTGTATATGAGAGAGAGAGACAGAGAGACAGAGAGAGAGAGAGAGAGAGAGAGAGAGAGAGAGAAGGAAGAGAAGGAGGAGAGAGAGCATCTGAATTTGGCTCATAATAAGGAATAGAATGGCCACAGGTGGGGATGGAGAGGGGAGAATATTCTAGGGTTAGGGAACAGGAATGGAAGGAAGCCAAGGCACAGAGAGGGGGAAGGAGCTGGCCGAGTTTGGCAAACAGTGAATAGTCCAGTTTGGCTGGAACATGGGGTATGTGAAAGGGAGCCTTTGGAGATTCAGCCGGATGTATAGTAGGTTGATAGCAGACTGTGAAGAGCTTCAGATACCGGGATGAGGAGTCTGACTTCCCTTGGCAGCCCCTAGGGAGCCACTGAAGGTTTCTGAGGTAGGTGGAATGGAGAGTTTGCAGTGACGTGATGAACCAGAACCGAGCATCATCACAGGGCTAAATCTGCTGACATGCCTGTATACATGTGTGCAGGTAATAGTGGTACCACATTCCAAAGATAGTTAATGATTTGGGGATTGTTTTGGATCTTCCATGTTGTTGCCCACCTGCATTAGCTCAGACCAAGAAGGCCTGCAGTCTACCTCTTCAGGCATAACCCCCTTGTCATTAATATTAATGTCCATGACATGTTTTATTCATCATTGTGGCTGTACTTGGCTAACATTCATTCTTTCAAAGCTGTGAGGCACTGGGAACAACAAACAGACCCTGGGAACTCTGCCTCTCGCTCTGGGTCTCCTGTTCTAATGCTCTGGACAGGCAGCTGGCAGCAGCATGGCTCATGGTGCCCGAAGAAACGCAGGTCAAGTTCACTTACAAGGATCTCCCAGGCCCTTTCCAGGTTCCTTGGTGGCCTCCAGTGTTCCTGGCACACTCACAGTGGTGCCTTGATGAGGGCTTAGAATTCTTGGGCTATAGGGAGATTTTCTTTGTAATTAATCCAGTCTTTGTTGGAATGGGATTTGACCTGTAGTTATTTCAGAGGATTGTTGTTGATGTGATTTCGCACCATCCCCATCTTTCAGATCTGTTTTTTCAACAAGGTGTAAAAATATCCCTGAACAAGAAAGGGAAAGACACACACACACACACACACACACACACACACACACACATACACATGCATACACATGCAATAACACAAGCTGCAGATAGGAGATCTGGTTCTACCCTTGGAGTTGACATTGGGCAAGTTATCTGGGGCTTAGTTCACTCATCTGTGAAAAAAGGAGTCACACTAGAGATGATGCCTAAAGTCTCTTCCAGTTCTGAAACTCTACTATAATTATGAAACAAACAAAATGAATCCTAAGTTTTGGTGCCAGATTTTAATATATCTTACTTGTGAAGAGGGTTAAAATTGTTTTCTGATGAAAAGAAGAGAGACAGAGACAAAGAGACATACACACACACACACAGACAGGCATAGACAGACACAGGAAGATAGAAATAGAGATACATAGAGTCAGATGGAAACAGAGACTAAGAAATAGAATGAAAAGAATGAGAGGAGGAGAAAGAATGAGAAGGACAGAGGGATAAGAAATAGATACACAGAGACAATATATAGTTTTATGTATACACATATACATTGAGAGAAGGAGGAGAAAGAGGAGGAGGAGGGAGAAAGGAAACAAATAGAGAGAAGAGAGAAAAGGGAAGAGAAAGGAGAGAAAAGAGGGAAGAGAGAAAAGAGGAAAAAAGAAGAAGAAATAATACAGATATACAAACATACAAAGAGAGTAACGGAGAGAAATGATGACAAAGAATGAGCAAGGGAGGAGAAAAGGTATAGAGATACAGAGAACAGTGTTTCTACATACACATATACACACATATAAAGAGACAGACAGAAGGGGAGAGAGAGATTTAAAGATACTAAAGAAGTAAGGGATAAAAAGTACTATTGAACAAGTGTTCCAGAGGCTTGTCATTTCTAGTATCTAAGCGTTTTAACTTTGTAATCTCTGATTTAAAAGATTTTACAGGAAGATGTGGGAGGTAGGGAAAATTCTCCAGGCAGGAGGGGAGAGAGGGTTCAGATGAGGTAACTAGAAGGGTGTTGGGTATCTGAGGAAAATTGGGAAACTAAGGTAGGAGATCTACTTTTAAGGTCCACTGGCTGTTCCGATGCCAGCATTCCTTTTTCTCTGGGGCAGGGAGGAGGGGCATTCTCCCAGAATACTGTGGTGGAAAGAGCCTAAAATTTGAAGTGAAATTCCTGCTTTTGTTATTGATTAATTGACAAATCACTTTCTCTGGACCTCAATTTCCTTGCTGTTAATTCTTCATCTGTCTCCTCATCTGATCATCTTCATCAAATTAAGAAGGACTTGATGATTTCCAGGATCCCTTCTAGGTCCAAATCCAAATTCCCAGTCCTAGATCATCCTTTCCTCCCCCACCTCCATCCAAGAGGCATGACTGTAACTAGTCTCTTTGACAGTGACCATCATACCATCTTGTTTTCATTGGACCTGCTACCTGTTTTTTTTTTAGAAGCTCATAGGTATTGGTATGGTTTGATTCCCCAGTATCAAGATGCCCACCTGTTGTCACTGTTGTTGGTCTCCCAGTCAGAACTCTAGTGGTAATAAGTAGCATAACTAAGGGGGAGGCAGAGCCTTTTCCCCAGTGCTCTGAAATTTAGAAGATACTCACAGAACTTCAAGTCCTTTAGTAGCATAGGAATAACCAAGTTTAGTACTTGGTGACAAAACTTAGTTAAAATACCAGTTGGCTTCCAGTTGGCATACCACAGGTGAGATTGCTCTTGGATTGGCCCTACCTCCTCCGATTCTATACCAGTCTCAAGATATCCCAACATGTTTATTTCCCCGCACAAGAAGGTATACACGTGGGCAGTGCTCTTCAGTCTCCCTTCCAAATGGAATTTGCCTTAAAATATCTTTTTGAGGGGGGGAGTGCATTTCATGTCATTTGCCCTTGGGACAAAAGCTACTACTTATAGCTCTGGTGTTACTTATGGACTTAGAGGATAAGTGAACTCAAAGCAGTGAGGGCCAGGGAGAAGTGTTAGGGTTTTCTGAAAAACTCAGTGAGAGCAAAACTCTGTATCTCTTTTCATCAGTGCAGGTGGGCTTCTTAGAGAAGGTGGTATTTCAGGGGCTACTTTCTCCCTATTTTACTTCAAAACCCACAGTTTCCTAAAAGCCCTCAACCCGCACAACAGGTACTTTGTAATTGAAAAGAGATACATAAACATAAATTATTGTTATTACAAATGATACTGAAGTCAGAGAAGAAACGAAAGAATTTTAAGAACCTTTTCTAGCATCTTATGATAAAAAAAACAGATCTATTCCCACCCATCCTACCCTCTACCAGTCCTAGTCACTCTCCCTTCTAACTATACCTGGAGGTCAGAAGGATCTAGAGCTCAGATGATCTTCAGAGATGATCTAGTCCAACCTTCTCATTTTACAGATGGGGAAACTGAGGCAGACAGCAGGGAAGTGACTTGCCCAAGGTCACACAATTAGTAAGCGTCTAAGACCAGAATTGAACTGAGGTCTTCCTGATTGCAAGTCCACTGAACTACCACTGAACTCTCTGCTGGGTCTAGTTTTGTAACTGTGGGAATTCCAATTCTTTTGTTTGGGCCTCCCCTCAAAGAAGAATTAGATCAATCTAATGAGTCTTTCAGTTCTAGTACTCTGTGACACACAGCTTCATTGTGTGTTTTCTGGGTGACACCCTAGGGTTCAGCCCCCTGGAGATGCCCAGTCCAATCACAGCAGCCTAAGCTTAGAATGATAAGAGAGTCAGAAAAGAACCTTAGTTCAACTCTCTCATTTTACAGAGGAGGAAACTGAGGCCAAGAGAAGGGCAGTAACTTGTTCAAGGTCAAACAGCTAACTAGTGGTCCTTTGACTTCAAAGCCAGTGTTTCCTCTCTTTTTATTTTTTTCCTACACCATCTCTGACTCCTAATCAAGCCTTTGAGATCAGAAGCACATTGTAACTAAGGCTTCCTGGGGTTTCCTGGGGTGCCCCTAGAACACACCAGCCCCTCAGAATTTCCAACCTTGGCCCTTTGTTTTGTGCCCTTCAACTTAGCCACTCGAAGCAGAAGCAAGTTAAGAAGGGGGGGAATGATACAGTATGTGAAGGAATAGTCCATAGGACCAGAATAGGATGGGAATTGGGGGCAGGGGGAAGGGACTGAATTTCATGAGCTGGGCAGGGGGAAAGAAAGAAAGGGAGCACTCCAGCAGGGCTCCCGGGAGGCATGGGGTTTGGCTGGCACTCACCAGCATTTTTCTTGGGAAGAAAGAACAAAAATAAACCTCACTGTCATCGAGCAATTAAGTGGAAATCAAATAATGCCAAGGACAAAAAAGCCAATTAATAAAAGGAGCAAAGGAAAACTAACATAACAGCGGGGTGCGGAGGGGGCTGTGGATGAAATGCTAACCAAACAAACAGAGGCAGGAGCAGATTCTAGGCTGTCTGGAAAGAGAGTCATCATCCCCTGTGGCCGTGCCTCCAATTCTGGGCTCCAGTGTGGCAGCTCCCAGTCTGATGGAGGCGGTGCCCTTCCACACAGGGAGCCAGAGCCTGAACATGCAGAGCTGGTATTGGGACACCTGGACCGTGGCCTCAGGGAGCATCTAGTTTCATGGGGGAGACACTGTCTTTGCCTTCAAGGAACTCTAGATGAGAGGGGAGGCAGTGCACACCCTCAGAGAGCTTCTAGTGTGAGAGAAAGATGGTTCCTCATCTGCTAAGCACTAGGGGTCATATCCGGGAGCTCCTAGTCTGAAGGGAAGGAGAGCCCCTGTCCACTTGGATCTCTTTGGAAGAAGGATACCTGGTCCCTATCCTGAAAAACAGCGTGGCAAAGAGATAACACCCACCCTCAAGGAGTTCCCATTCTGTGATGAAAGCCCAGTTCTTTCCATAATGGGACCCTCAAGTCTAATGAGGTATATGGGGAAAAATATATAAAAGTAACAAAGACCATATCCAAATAACCAAACTGTGGCATATGATCATTTAGCACTGGAAGGGACCTCAGAGGCCATATAGGCCAGCTGATAAGAAAACTAAAACCCAGAGATGTTAAGTGACTTTTCCAAGGTCATGCAAGTAGTAATCACCAGAGATGAGATTTCAGGGCCAGGGCTCTTTAGTAAGTGCTTGGAGGATGCAGAGCAGAAGAATGAGTGGGAACGGGGGGATAGAAAATGTGTATTAATCAGAGTGTATATTAATGTACATTAATATTACACATATTAATGTATATTAATCAGGTCACAAAGGTTCAATGGGTAATAATAGTAATGAACTTTACATACATCATCTGATTTGAGCCTGACAATAACCCTGTGGGGTAAGTGTTAATATTATCCCCATTTTACAGAGGAGGAAACAGAGGCTCAGAGATACTTGCCTTTAGACCAGATAGCTAGTAAGTGTCTGAGGCAGGAATTAAACTCCCTCCTCTCATCCCCCCATTCCCTCTGTCTCCCTTGTCCCTTTTCTCTTCCTTTCTCCTTCCCTCTTCCTCTCTCCCTCTTTCTTTCTTCTCCCTTCTCTGTCTCTCTCTCTCTTTCCTCCTCCTCCTCCTCTTTCCCCAGACCTCTCCTCCTCTCTCCCTTCCCTTTCCTTTCTCCCTCTCTTCCACTTCTTCCTTCTTTCCCCTCTCCTTCCTTCCCCTCTCCTCCCTTCTCATCTATTCCCCTGGAGCATTATACCATGAGACCACATTCCTCAGATTATGGAATTGGATTTTGACAGAGGTGGATTAGAGAGACAACCTGAAAAATATATCAAGGCAGGGAGGTCTGTTTAGCAATGCTCACTGTGAGAGGCAGTTTGGTGTAAATAGTAGTACAATAGATTTTTGAGACACAGGAGTGTCTAGTGAGTTCTAGTTCTGCCTGCTTTCTATACAATCCACTTTAGACAAGTTGATCCCCTTCTCCAGGCCACAGTTTTCTTCTCTGTAAAATAAAGCTAATTGCGCTAAAGCTAGATGACCTTTAGGGTCCGCCATTCCGGCTCTAAATCTTATAATCCTCTTCCATCTTTCGTTCTTTTCCATATTCCCAACCTCTGCCAGGTGCCCTATTGGGAAAACAGGGAATTCATGGAGGGCTGAACAGAATCTGGGCTGTGCTACCTTTCCTCTGTTCACTTTGGAGCTAGATCTGTTATGCAGCATCCCCATGTGTCTAGTGACTACAGGGAGGGTGCTGTTAATGTTTCCCACCTGGGGAGGAAATCTATCATCTCTTACCTGTCTCTCCCATGTGGTGACCTACTTGTGATCCACATAAGTGGAGAACGTCACAGCTGTAAGGGACCTAAGGAGGCTCTAAACCTGGGGTTCATACTTTCTTTTTTTTTTTTTTAATTTTCATTGAATTGGTTTCCTATATATGTATTTTGTTTTATTTACAAACATGATTCTGAGAAAGGATCCATAGGCTTCACCCAGCTGCCAGTGGGGTCCATGACAGAGAAAAGATTAAGGACTCCTGCTCTGGCCCAACCCAACCCCCTTCATCTTACAGAGGAAAAACTGAGGCCCTGGAGAGAAAAGACTTGCCAAAGGTCTCCTAATGAGTAAGTAGCAAGATCCAGCACAAGAACTAAGAGTCTGACTTCCAGGCTCCTGTCCTTCCCTAATGGCTGCTACACTGCTTTCCTTATGCTTTTTTTCAGAGGTAGGAGATGGGGTGGCAACGTGGAAGAGGGTGTAGTTTCTACTTCTAGGGTTTACTCACCTGGGTGATGTTGGGTAAATTATGTCACCTCCCTGACCCTTAGTTCTCTCATCTATAAAGTGGAGCTGACTTCCAAGGTCCCTTCAGCTCTGAATCTATCATCCTAATTCAGAATTCAAAACCATAATGGACTTCCTGGGGAGGTAATGGGTTCCCTTCAAGGGCAGAATTCAAGCAGCTGGAGGCTGGCTTGTTTGGGGATGTAATAGTGGAGATTCCAATGGGTTGCCTAAATGACCTCCCAACTCTGGGATTCTGTGATTCTGTCTGTGAGCAGGAATAGCTACTTATGAGTCCTGGAGAGTGGGATTTTCTGGCTTGAATAAAATGGGCATCAATAAACACATTTGGCTTCACTGAATTCACAGGACTGTGTTGAAATAGTTGTGGCCACTTGGCCTCAGGATAAACTGGATGATATCTCAGAGATATTATCAGAGGTTTTGTGGGGGGAGGGGAGAGGAGAGAAATCTGGAAACCTCCAAACTCATCCCACAAGGCAATCAGTTCCATGGAACTGAAAATAAGAATAAATTGAGGAGGGAGAGAGAATCTCTCGAGATCTGACAAATCTAAAACCCCAACAGAACTGACTGTCTCCCAGGATGGGATTCTGATGGGAAAAATCCTTGTGACCTTGGATTCTTCAGATAACCCAAAGGCCAGGATGTTTCTGGAGTTCTACTTCTCTTGGGGACCTTGGGAAAAATAATGGCTGAACAGAAATAGTGTGGGATGGTGTAGCGGTGCTGAGAAAAAAGAGCATGGACCTTGGCTTGGATTTGAGTTATCACTTTTCAGCTGGCTCAGTGGGTTTGGTTACTCATTTAATTTCTTCTATGTCTCCAGCAATTTGATTTTGTATTGGGAGTTAATTGGTGAAGGAAAGTTCCACTGAGGAAATGTCCTCTCTCAATGTGGGTCTGTAGCTGCTTGGCAATTTATAGGTGGAGAAAATTGCCTGAGGACATTCTGCATAGATAGATGCATAAACAGATATAGATAAGCAGATAAGCAGACATGCAGATGACAGATAAACATAGATGTAGATAAGCAGACAGACAGCTAATAGATACATAGATAATATAGATAAGCAGATAGAGACAGATGATAGATAGCTAGGACAGAGAGCTAGTCCACCCCAAGCATTTAAGGACTTTTCCCACTTCCAAGAGCCATGAAAGTGGCTGAAGTAAATGCTCTGGGGCACTCAGAGCTTGGTCAGATATTGAAGATGCCAAGGTCCTCTACTGCACTGTGGGGTCATCGCCAGTCATCCTGACTTTTGTCACTGGACTCCTATGATTCTGGAAGAGAAAGTGAGGCTGATGACTGTGCAACTCACTTAAAATCCAGTTCTCCCACAAGTCCAAGACATCACCTCATGATATCATTGGGTCTTTTCAAAAACAGCAACAGCTAGCTAGCTGGTTATAGATGAATGGGTAGAGAGACAGAACATTTGTTAAGCACTTATGTATTAGATAAAAGTTGGGGATACAGACACAAGCAAATACATAGCCCTGCCTTCAAGTAGTTTATATTCTAATGAAAAAAGATGCCCATAAAAAAGAATGGGAAATGTATTTGCCCAGGGACCTAAGGACAAAGTCCAGCATCTCCATGAAGCATGATGGAGAGAGTAGACAGACAGCAGAGTGCAGATAACTGGCAGTTTCCTGGCAATTTAAGGGCAGAGCTCACTTTTCAGAATCCAGGCACCAGAATACTGAAGGAGGGTAGGGAAGAGGAAGATAACAGCCCAGAGTGTAGGCAGTGTAATAAGGAGAGGGCAGTTAAATGACCAAGGCCATTTGGTTAGTATATTTCAGAGGTGAGATTTGGACTCAGATCTTCCAGAGGACGTTATTCATCCACTATGCCATGCCAAGTATACCTCCATTCACACGGGGATATTAATTCCTCCCCCACATCTACCTACTAGGGCTGTGTTCAAGGGAAAGTGATTTGAAGATGAATGGATGTGAAAGTCCCTTATAACTTTGGGGTACTTTATAGATAGGAGTTAGGGAGTTCTCTGCTTCCCTTGGACTAATCTTGCTTCAGTCTGGTTCTGTGAACCTAGTCTCCCTCCTCTTTCCCTTTCCTTTCTTAGCCCTTCTTTTTTCTCTCTCTCCATCCACTTTTCTTTTTTCTCTTTCTTTCTGCTCCCTTTTTAAAATCTGCCCCAACTAGGTGATCTCTAGGCACAACCTCTGGAACCTTTCCCTCCCCTCAAAAGGTTGACACAGTCAGGATGAAGGGGACCATATTGGAAGAGTGAGGAAGAAAACAACTTTGGTGAGTGTGTGTGTGTGTATGTGTGCATGTGTGTATGCATGTGTGCATGTATGTGTATATGTGTATGTGTGCATGCATGTGTGCATGTGTCTCTGTGTGTATGTGTGTCTGTCTGTGTGTGTCTGTGTGTGTGTCTGTGTGTCTGTGTGTATATGTGTGTGTATGTGTGTGTGTGCATGTGTGTGTCTGTATGTGTGTGTGTGTTTTCAGGAGCTATGTTTTCATGGTGGGGAGAGGGATTTTCCCGTGGTGGACACTCCACTACAGCACCTTGGTAACAAGATTTTAGCGTGATAGATGTACAGATGTGTGAAACTCTCTGCCCGTGGGCTATATGTCCACAACATTCCCAAGTGCAGCCCAAATCAGATTAAAATGGAATTGGGAAATAATTTAACAAAACAAATATAAACACGATAAAACACAGCTAATATTACATTTGAAAATTAATTCAGCATGCCGTGGCAGGCGTGCTTATGCTCAGGGTGCGAATTCTGCGTTGGACCCCACTGACCTGGGGCATTGGGAAATAAAGTGATTCAGCCGGGATGAGTCACACTTGAACTTGAATCTTTATAACACCTAAGTCAGTCTTCTAGGCACTAAACCATGGTTTCCAATCCAAGTGGAGTTGGGATGGAAGGGTGTTCTCTATCTTGCTGAACTAGAGGGAAATTCATTTAAGCAGTAGCATGAGAGACCCAGGCTAGACTCAAGGCAGAGTTTTTCTCAAATGTCAGGATCATGAGGGCTTCTCCCTGCCCCCTTCTTGAGTGGGAGTACAAGGGAGCCTGGGAAAGTCTTACTAGGATTATGGAACTTGGGATCATAGGATGATAGAATGTTAGAGCTGGGAGAGATCTCGGAGATTGTCTTATGCCAGGGTTCTTTGCCTCTTTTTTATGTCCTGGAGAACTTTGGCAGCAGCCTGAGGAAGTGGATGCACCCCTTCCCAGAACCACGCTTTTAAAGGCATAAATTATATATGTAGCATTACAAAGGAAATCAATTCAATTGAAATAGAGTTATCAAAATACATTTTTAAAAAGCTAAGTTCAGAGACCTCAGGCGCTAGTCACTTTGCATTTAGTGGGGTAGCCCCTGAGAGAAGAGGTTGGGAGTTGGGGAAGGGGGAGGCCCCCATCTGATCTCCTCATCATGCCCAGGTGGGCCCATCTGCCTCTGCCCCCTCCCAGGTGCTTTTGTCAGAGTGGCCACTTTCCCACTTATTAATTAGCCCGTCTTCCTAATTGATGTGCCAGGAGGCCTGCCACTCTTCTTTCAGTCAGAGAGCTTTGTTTTTCTGTCTGCCTGTTTACAAAGCAAATGTTTTTAAAAGCTTTTCATAGACAGAGAGAGCCCATTTAAGAGGCTTGGTGGATAAAATTATTTATAGAGATTAATGGCGCCTTTAGGAATTCAGGAGGCATATGCTGCTGATTGTTTGGGGAAGGGGGGCATTAGGGGGAATGGGGGCATCTCTGTCATCATTCACTGTTTTCCTCCAGTTCTGCTGTCTCCTTTCCCCCTTCTTTCCCCCTTTCCATCTTTTTCTTAGGTCCTTCCTTCTCCTTCATATCCCTTCAATGCCTTTTCCCCACCCTGTCCTTGTCTCCCTCTGACCCCTTCATGGTTTTTCCTTTTCCCCCTTTCACTTCCTTTCCTTGCTTCCCTTCTCCTCTCTTCTTTCCCCATCTACTCACTAAGGTTCCTTCTTTCTTCCCTCCCTCTTTCCCCGACCTCTACTTCTCTCCTTCACCTCTCCCCCAACCTCACTTCCCCCCATGAGGTGCAATGTCTAGACAAATACATTAGAAGTGTTTCTGTGGGAAACAGCCTTCTCATCAGCTGCTTCTCTTGCATAGCTTTATCTGAGATAACTTCAGGATTCAAGATGACCCATTACTAACTGTAACAGTCTCTTCTTCTCCTCTCCTCAGTGAAAGTCCAACCTTACCCGGCATTGCTCTGGTATTTTTGCAACATGGAGTTGCCCTGCCTGTCCTAACTTGCCCTGTGCCAGGACTCACCAGAATTTATAGATGTATCTGCTTTTTACCTGAAGAAACTGAGGTAGAGAGATGGGGAGGAGGAGAGACCTGCCCAAGTTTAAGAAATGATGAATTAGAGTTTCAGAGGAAAATGAGAAGACTTCTATGACCGATGCAGAGTAAATTAAGAAGAGTTGGAAAAATTTATACAGTCAATACATTGCAGAGACAAACAACTGTGCCAGACTCTAGGACTCTGCTCAAGGCAATGCTCAGCCACAGAACCAGAAGACGGAAGATAACAAATATTGCTCCTCTCCTTCCAGAGAGGTGAAGAGCTTTTCTCGCACGGCCAACGTAGGAATTTGTTTTGCCGGACTATGCATGTTTATGTTAAGAGATTTTTGTTGTTATCGTTACTTGTTCAGGTGGCAAAGAAGCTGTGGAAGGACAGATTATAAATTCGTGTAAAGTAAATAAATACATTTAATTTGTTAAAAACAAAAGAGCCTCCCCGTCTGATGGAGAAGGTCGAGGTTGCTTTTTAACGAATTTATAAGTAGATAGAGAGACTATAAGTGTATCTCCATTTATGCAACTGGGTAAATTGGGACAAGGAGCAATGAGGGTGAAAGGCCTAATTTTGGATGGGAAAAGAAGAACAAAGAATCTAAATGCAGTGATTAAGTTTCCACTATGTGCCAGAAATTGTACTTGGAATTAATCCCTGCCCTCAAGAAACTTACATTGTACAGAACAAAAGTTCTTAACCTTTATGTCATAGAACCCCTTGGCAGTGGTCCGGTGAAGCCTATGGGTCTCTTCTCAGAGAAATGTTTGCAAATGCATAAAATAAAATGCGTGAGATTACAAAGGAAAGCAATTATATTGGAATAATTGTCAAAGTATTTAAAAAAGGGGGGCAGTTAGGTGGTACAGTGGATAATGTCCAGTTTGGAGTCAGGAAGACTCATCTTCATGAGTTCAAATGTGGCTTCTAACTGTGTGACTCAGGAGAAGTCATTTCACCCTGTTTGCCTCAGTTTCCTCATTTGTAAAAGTAAACTGGAGATGGAAATGGCAATTCACTGTATTATCGTTGCCAAATAAACCCCAAATGGGGTCACAAGGAGTTGGGCACAACCGAAATGACTGAATAAAATGACAACAAATTAAAAAACAAAAACAGGTCACAAATCTTGGGTTAAGAACCCCTTCAACAAAAGAAGGGGGAAAATCATTTGAATATTGGGGGGGAGGTGGGAGAAGACATCAAACCTGAAAAGTAATAGAGATGAGGTTGAGCTCACTGTAGAATCCAGGAGTCCTGAAATCCCAGCCTGGGAATCTGCCATTTTGATGCTCCAGTTGGACAGATGGGATGACGTTTATGACAAAGGAGGTGGGAAGGACAGTGGGGGCAGACCGCTCTCTGTCTGTGCTCCTGCTCTCATGCTCACCTGCCTCTGCCCTCTTTGGAGGCACCACTTTGGGGAGGGGGCTAGATTGCTATTTGCAAAAGAGAAAATCTGCTCTGATCTTCCCACACTCTCTTCTTTTGCTGTCATGTTCTTCCATCCATCAGCAGAGCTAATGTTTAGAGTCGTTAATGGCCCTTTAATTAGCCGCTGTTGGATGCTTTCTGATCACCTTCCTTCCCTCTCTATCCTGCCTCCCTGCTGGGAGGGTTTGGGAGGGAGAGAGGAGTGAAGCTGGTATGGCAGTCAGAGAAAATGAACCAGGGAGACACTCAAGCAAGAAGTAATGTGGATAGGATATAGAAGAAACAGCACGGGCGTTGGAGTCAGAAGAGGTGGGTTCCAACCCTGGCTTAACTATGTGACCTTCATCAAGTTACCTCCCCTCTGGGCCCAAGTTTCCTCATCTGTAAAATGAAGAATTAGATTTAGGCCATGATTACAGTCTTTTCCATTCTCTCCATAATTCTGGTTATCGACCATTCTCCAACCATCCTCCCTACTCCATGGACTTTGGATCCCCACATGCCTAACTTCTCCGTGTTTCACAGACAGTTTCTGTGATAAGGAGTTTAGGGATTCTTTCTCTCTCCCTCTCATGGAGAATATGACAAGGAGGAAACTTGACCTTTCTCCTATGGAGGGGGAGAATATTTCTTCTCTGGGATGATTTAGGTGTAGCTGGCATGGAGACAGGGGAATGGATTGCATTACCTCTGGCAGTCCTATTTGAACCTGTATGAGATGAGCACCAATCCCAGCATACCTCAGAGTACAAAATTGTGTTACAGGAAGGGGTGGAAGAAAACTGCTGACAGGGAGCAATCCCCACCTGCATTTTTCTGATGCCACATGAGAGCTTTGAGGGAAAATATTGAAACCCAAGAGGACTTTTTAATCAGCTTCTGCCTGCTCCCAATCTGACTCTTCTTCAACCATCTAGCTCTTGTCTCCTCATCAGCTCTAGTGGTAGACAAGGTGTGGTGATCCCCTGACTGCCTGTTGAGTGAGCTAGGAGCTCACCTTCAGGAGGGAGCTGTTGCTGTCCTTCCAAAACTGCCTATTAATAGGGAGTGATTAGTGTAGCAGCTGCTGCTGAAGGCCACCTGGGACCCCACCATGGCCACACCATATGGTTAGGGAGTGATTGGCAAGGACAGTCAGGATGGGAGCCAATCAAGAAATCTGAGAACCCCCTTATTGGTGTGTAAGGGAGGAGGCTAGGTTCCTCCCTACTTCCACCAGTACACCCCTATTATCTCTGTTTCCTATTATCAAGGTTGTTTTTCCCTTTTCTCCTAAACTCAGAAGAAGTCTGCTGACTCCCAGTTCTTTGGAAATGGGAGTAAAACCATCTTAGGATGTCATCTTGGAAACCATGGTCATGTTGCTATGGTAGTGGGGATTGAGGAAAATATGGTCATAATGCCCTAAGAGGGATGTGATCTTTAGGAAAGAGATGATAAGAGAGACTGGAGAGGAAGTGGAGATTGGGGTAGGAAAGGCAAATTTGGGTCCTGTGAAATTAGAATTCTTTCACCTCAGAATAACTGTGGGTTTGTAGCAGCCAATATCGCTCCTTGGACCTCAGTTTTCCCTACAATAAAATGGGATCAGATCACATGAGCAAATCATGAAAATGAAGAAGACACTCTTCAGAGAACTCTCTTTGGCTATTTAATATATAGCTGAGAAATGTGAGATGGGTAACTGGGTAACTCAGTGGATAGAATGCTGGAATTGGAGTCAGGAAGACTATCTCTCTGAGTTGAAATCTAGGCACAGACATTTACTAGCTGTATAACCTGGGCAGGTCACTTCATTCTTCCTCAATTTCCTCATCTATAAAATGAGCTGGAGAAAGAAATGGAAAACTACTCCAGTATCTTTGCCAAGGAAATTCCAAATGGGGTCACAAAGAGTTGGACACGACTGAACAATGAAACACCATCATCATCATCATGAGAAATACTGATTTTCTTCTACTTCCTCATTTTGTAATAACAGGTGTATCTAGCACTTTAAGACTTACAAATTATTTGCCTTACAACAATCAGGTTTCATTATTCCTCTTGTACAGATTGAGGTAAGTGAGTTTAAGAGAAGAAAGTGTATTTGTCTTAGGTGAACAGGTGGTATTGGAGCCAGAATCTGAACCCAGATCAGCTGGATCCCAGTCTCCCACTCTTTCCATTATAGCACACAATTGAAAGACCTAGTCTTTTTTTTTGCCCATCATGTCAAATTCAGTCAGACCTTCTAGGCTCTCTGCCGAACCCCTCCTCTCTGATAATCTTATCATTTCCCTCTCTTGGTTGGTGTTCCCTGACCCCAAACACATTTCTCTGAAAACCCAACTTGAAACTTATTCTCTACTATGTGTTTCTAATGACTAACTTCATCCAGTTCTGACCATTCCCTCTTTCTACATCTTCTCAGAAACACTAGGATAATAGCATGCCAGATGAAAGTCCTTTGGTTTTGGGTAGAAAGTGGTCTTCTCTGGGCTAACCAGATTGGTTCATGTCATGTTAGGACTCAGAAAGCCCAGCACTGAGGACTTTGCAGTTGTCTCTATGACTGTGGTTACCAGTCCAAGACCAGGGAGACAGTGGAGGTCATTGAACTACGGAATTTTAGAATTGGAGGCAAATATAGAGACTGACCAAGTCATTCCTATGTGAACATGAATCCCTCCACAAGAATCTTAATTAGGGTTGATTTTTGGCTTGGATGAAGGCTGTAATGAAGAGCTCACCACCTCTGGAAGCAGCTCATCCTGCTTTTGTACAGTTCTAATTATTGAAAAGTTTTCATTCTGTTAGCCAGAATGTTCCTCTGACACACCTATCATTGGCTTCCAGTTTTGTCCTAAGTGTAATGGCCTGGCCTCAAAATCAGGAAGAGCCAGTCTTATGTGTCACCTCTGACACATACTTCGAGTGATCCTGGGCAATACTTTACTGAACATCACTGGTTCATACTGTTGTTTGTCCTTCGTCCTTGAAGAGGTCCAAGGACATCAGGAGAGTGATACCCTGACTTGCAAGTGAATTGGATTTAAGTGAGGGAGGGCTGTGCAAAGTCACCAGCCTCATTGTCTCCTCCAGAGCCACTGGAGGACCAGTGGCAAGATACAGGTCAGGATGACTGGTGATGGCCCCAGATACAGTGGGAGACTTCAGCCTTTTTAAGCTAAGGTCTTTCCCAGGTCTCACTTTGTCTGGGGTAACACACATTCAGTAATTAAAGGTCAGGTAAAAATTGAGAAAAAAATATGGCCTAATTTGCCTTCACACACACTGGCTGTGTGACCCTGGGGAAGTAACTTAACCTTTTAGTTTTAAGCAGACCTCTTAGATATCTAAGCAACTCTTTAAGACTCATTTGCAGGGATAGTGCCAACCTGCATTGGTCAAGGGAATTTCCTGTATGAATTGGATCACAGGATGATCCTCTAACCCAGTCACTATCCCTCTGTCCTCTGGAGCCAAAAAGACTAAACCTAATCTCTTTCACATGGCAGACCTCAAATATTTGAAGTCAGCTGTCATCTTTCTACTAAGCCTTCTCTTTTCTAAGACAAACAGCCTAAACTTCTTAAACAGATCTTCATGTAGGCCACCTAAGCTCTGGGGATCCTTAGTCCAATACCCACTGCTACAGACATGTCATAAGTCCCAGAACAATGTCCTTCTCTGTATTCTAGGGGTGCCCAGGTGGAGTCCAGATAATTCTCTAATGTCATCAGCTCAAGTCCTCACTAGTGTGCTTCTTTGCAAGATTTCTGAATGAGAACCATTTTAGCCAGCCAGTTTTAAGTAGCTTTTAGAAGGGGGTATTCACTAAGATAGTATTGTCAAAACAGTTGGTATAAAACAGCCCCCCCAAATAACTGTGATACACTCTCACAAGTAATTAGAATCCAGAGGTAAATGAACCCAAACTAAAGCTCCTTCCCTCCATTTGTGGGATGCTCGAGAAGTTCTAAATAGGTATAGTGTCTTTACCTTACTGGTCTCCTTGCCCAGCTGTGAACCTGCTTCCAGTTTGTCCTTGGCTTCCAATGCAGACACTGCCATTCATTGGTGTTAGGCGACCGATAGGAAAATGAGAAGTCCAGTATTCTCTGAGCCCTTTGAAGAAGGTCCTACTGTGACCAAAGTGGGGATGAGGGAAGCAAAGCTAGACTGAGGCTGAAGTCAAGGCTTCTCTTCCCCCTGCTCCTCAGTGGTTCCTCCTTAGAGGTACTAATAGAACACCATGCTTGCGCCAACCTTTCAGATAATTCTAATTCTAAACTAGTCTGAACAGCTTGTTTCAACCTTTTGAATAATCCAGGTCTAAATTATCTCCTGGAGCAGGATCACATTTCCTCGGCCTTTGATTGTTCAGTCATTTTCAGTCACATTCAACTCTTTGTGAACCCATTTGGGATTTTCTTGGCAAAGGTACTGGAGCAGTTTGCCATTTCCTTCTCTAGCTCATTTTATAAATGAAGAAAGTGAGGCAAATGGGGTGAAGTGATTTCTCCTGGGTCACATGTATCTAGTAAGTGCCTGAGGCTAAATTTGAACTCCAGACCTGGCATTCTATCCATTGTACCACCTAGTTGCCTTCAAACAATTCCTGTTTGAAGTTTACTCCAGTTTCAGGACTTTTCCAAGGACTTATATATTCAGTCTGAAGCCTATGAATTAAATTGATTGATTAAGCATCTCATTAATTACTTTAAAGGGGGTGGGGTGACTTTATTGAGTAAATCAATTAATCCACCCTTGTATTCATATGGCACAATCTGGAGGTTTTTCACTGCCATGGATGCCTTTTTGTGTGCATTCTCGAGGTTCCACTTGTGCTTCCTAAAGGATGGCACCCAGATCTGAATACACTGCCCTCTGTCAGGGGCCTGACCAGGGCAAGATCCATGGGAACTCTCATCTCTGATCCAGACACATTATACCCTTGTTAACACAGTCCAAGATGCAATTAGCTTTGTTACTCCTGTTGGTCAGGGGAGAATCCACTTCTGAAAGACAGTAATTCTGCCCAAAGCATCATCTCCAGGCCCCTGTTCTTCCGAGTCTTATTCTCTTGCCTTTCACGGCTCTTCCCTTTTCTCTGCTCTCTCTTCTGCCCAGTCCTTGGCCATCAGTCCAGCCCTAGTGGCTTTTTGTTCCACTTGTTCTTCTCTTTGATTATATGTTAGGCAATTACCCCCAAATTGGGGTGATTTTGCCTGCCTTCCAGTTAGCTCTAGTGATTAGAATCTTGTTTCCATTATCTTGCATGTTCCTCCTGACAGGCATCCGGGTTGAGTGGGCCCCTCTCTCTATTCAGATTTCTTCTTGCAAAGGGCCTTACTTTCTTCATTCCTGTTTCCAACAAATCCTTTAACGGCTAAACTCTTAATAGTTATCCCATTAGCTCCTAACTTTATCTCCACATTCCCTATTCGATCGCTCCTGCCCCTGCCCCATCACAGGATGCCAGCCAAATTCTAAGCTTCTTCTCTCTCCTCCCAAACAATCTTTACCATCCTACTAAGTCTTTGACCTTCTGCCTCCCAGCTCTTTCCTTGGTTTAGTGACTAGACTAGACTGGAGTCTGTGAATTAGCCTTGGGGTCTGACTTACTTAGAACTTGGAAAGTTTGTGAGTTGACCCTTTCTCAAGGTATCCGCTTCCCTCAGGGAAATCCTTCATAAATTTCCCACATGTATTTCTCTGGTTCCCATAGGCTCTCAACTCAGAAGAGAAGAGGCAGGATGAATTTGCATGGATCTTCCCTCATATCATTTCCATTTATTCCTCCAATTGTGATTCCCTTTTCTCTTACTTCCAGCATCCTTTTGGACCTCCTGATAAGGATTTTAAAAAATCCCAGGTAAATCTGTTTCAGAATTGAAACACTCCTGAAACCCCACTAAATGGAATTAGTCCATTAGTAAGAAAAAGTTGAGGTTGGGTGGGGTAGAGAATCACTAGACAATGGTGCCATAGTGCATGGACTACTGGGCATGGAATGAGGAAGACTCATCTCCCTGAGTTCTAATCTGACCTCAGACACTTCCTAGCTGTATGACCCTGGGCAAATCACTTAACCTTGTTTATCTCAGTTTCCTCATCTGTAAAATGAGCTGGAGAAGAAAATGGCAAACCGTTTCAATTATCTTTGCCAAGCAAATCTCAAATGGGGTCACAAAGAGTCAGACATGATTGAAACAACAGAACAACTACAAGAAAACAGTAATAGGTTTCCAATCAGACTGGAAGATCTCTGAGTGTCTATCTCATTGGATAATGGACAGGGGCTGAGAGTGTGACTGTGTCTCCCCCAGCACAATGGGAGTTTCCTGAGGGCAGGCAGGTCTGTCTTTGCCTTCAGGCTATGGGCAAGGACTGAATTTTTCCTGGCAGATGGGTAGCCCTTTCCACAACTCCCTAGATCCTTCTCAGGTCTGCCCAATGGTTCCTAGTTTGTTATTACTGGCAGGTTTGTGACCTCCTGTCTTTGACCCATCCTTAAGATTCCTCCTGGATCAATTTCCAATTTCAAATATTCACTTTCTAAGCACTTTTCTTTACGGAAATCGGATGGGACCGCCCTATCTTCTGTACCCAAGGAAAAAGAACTCATCAAGCATAACAGGGGGCTCTCAGTGCCGCAGAAAGCCCATGGAGATTCATCTTCCCTGCTGGGCCCCACCCAGTCTCTCCTGGGCCAGAGAAGGAAGGAGGGATACTTTCTGAGACCGGCAGGAATAGGCTGAAAGGCTTGCTGTACACTCATCTCTGCACCTGGAGTCAAGAGAGAAAAACAGAGATGTGGTGGGAGGGAAGAGAAAGGAAAACTGGTGCTCACAGACTTAGGAACCCCTGCAGGGTCCTAGGCTAGTCACTAATCCCTTTTTAATGAGCTGTTTTCCTTGCCTGTTTGCCTCTATCGGGGTTTCCAATTCACAGAGGAATCTTACAAACTAAGATCTAAACAGAAGATTGTTCAGTATGGACCTTCATAGAACTTATCTGCATTTTCCCTTTTCTCCACCAGGCCCATTTCACAGAGGAAACTGAGTCAGAGTGTGGGGGTGGGGAGGAGATGAGACTCATTATCAGGTCCCCCAAAAGGGAGATGACTGAATCAAGTCCAACCCCTGACTCCTGGAAAGATTGTGCTTACAAGGTACTCTGCTTCCTCTTAGGGAAATGTCCTGGCCCTCTGGAAGTTCTTTGGATCTGACCTAAATCTGTCATACTTTAAGTTTTTGTTTTTTGTTTTTTGTTTTTTTTTTGCATTTGTTCCAGTCTCAGAAGAGTTGGAGAACTCATTATCAGTTTTTTTTTCCCATCATATACTTTCCTCTGTATTCTTTTATCCCAGTAATTCTCCTCCTTCCAACAAAAGTCCCATTCTCTATCTCCTTTTCTTCATTTTTAACTCCTGTTCAAAGAGCTTGGGAAGAACATATGTTTGTGAATCAGGAGATGGAGATTCTTATCCTACAGGTTCTTCTGGGCTTCAGTTTCCTCCTCTATGGAGGCAGGGTTGCATAAAGGAAAGAATGCTGGATTCGGAGTCAGAGAACCTGGATTGGGAGTCAGAGAACCTGGATTCAAATCCTGCTTCTGATGTCTACTAACTTACTATGAGACCTTTGGCAAGTTAGGTCTAGACTTCAGTTTCCTCATCTGTATAATGAGGAAATTGGACTAAAGCAGTGGTCAAATTCAAATAACTACAGTGACACTAATCTCCACATAAAGCTCCCTGTGGGCCAAATCTTGACTTAGAAAACCACATGTTAACATTATCTACATTCTATTGTATGTTTATTTATTTTGTCAAATATTTTAAAATTACATTTAAATCTGATTCCAGAGTCTTACAGGGCAGTGGTTCGTGTTTAATACCTCTGATTTAAATGACCTCTAAGGTCACTTCTAGTCCTAATTTTGAGTCCCTTCACTATCATGGATGCCCTGTTGTGTGCACTCTCTAGTTTATCATTGTACTTTCGAGAGCACGGCACCCAGAACTAAATACACTGCTCCTGGTCATTGGCCTGACCAGTGTAGGGTGCACTGGGACCATCACCTTTATTCTGGACTCACATTGCCTCTCTTGACACAACCAAAGATTTTCAATGAGTTTTGTTGCCTTCCATGTTCACAGACATAGAGAGAAGTTTGGTCCTGGATTCTCTTCTTTAGCTACCTTCTCTTTTGGTGATCTCAGCTCCCATGGGTTCATCTCTATGTAGATAACTCCCAGATCTATTATCTCCAGCTCTCACCTCTCTCTTGAGCACCAGTCTGGCAACTGCAGCTCTTGAGTCTCCATCTAGAGATGTCTATGTCTATGTCTATGTCATATCTACGTCTATATCTGTATCCATATCTACACCTATAGCTGTATCCATATCTCCATCCATACCTATACCTATATTTACATCAATATCCTCATCTATATCCATATCTGTATCTATACACATACACATACACAATACACATACACACATGTATCCACCTGGAGATATATATATATGTATATATCTGTGTGTCCATATCTGTACACATACATATATAGACAGACTATAGCTTGCTTTGTATATATTTGTCTGCCTGTTGTCTTTCTCATTAGATTGCGATCTCTTTGAAGGCAGACACTATCATTTGCCTCTTTTTGTGTCCCTAGCACCTAACACAGTGCCTGGAATATAGTAGGTGCTTAATAATTGTTTATTGATTGAATGATGGGACATCTTCAACTCAGTATCCCTCAGACAAAACTCATCATCTCTCTCTCTAAATTGACACCTCCTCAAGCTTACCCATTTCAGTCAAGGGTACCACCTCTAGTCACCCAGGTTTGAAACCTAAGAGTCACTCTTGGATTCACTCATTCTCTATGTCCAAGCAGTTGCCAAATATCTCTAATTGTATCTCTAAAACATCAATCAAATGTGTCCCTTCCTCTGCAGTGATCCCCCTACCAGAGCAGTTCAAACCTTATTGTATCTCACCTGGGCAGTGACAGTCTGCCTTACTGTGTCTAGGCCCTGCCATTCACTCTCCATACAGCTGTACCAAATGGATGCTCTTAAAGCCTCAGCCTAGTTGAGTCATGGCCCTCCTCAGGAAGTTTCAGCCTCTCTCTGTTGCTCCTAGAATCACATGCTAACTCCCAATGTCTCTGAGTTAGCATTTTTCTCCCTTTAGAATCAGGCTTTAGCCTATCTCTCCCAACTGGTTACTCCCTCACATATACGCTATGTTCCAGACAAACTGGCCAAGTTTTTGTTCCTTAGATATGACATTCTATCGTCTGTCTCCTTATCTCTTGGCCTTTGTACAAACTGTCTCACATGCCTGGAATGTGTTCCCTCCTTACCTCTACCTTTTAAAATCCCAATTTCTCCAATTTCAATCAAAGATGACTCACATATCAACTCCTACCACCAGTGTCCTTGATTGCCCCAACTATAGGTGCCCCCTTATTATTTTGCATTTTTTGGTAGATATCTAAATATTTATCTAGGAACTATTGTATTTTTTCCAGTGGAATATAATCTTGAGAGCAAGGATTATCTGTCTTTGTATTTTCAGCACCTTGAATAGTACCTGGAACACAGTAGATGCTTATTGTTGCTGTCATAATATATGAAGTTCTTAACCTTTTTTTTTTAAATGTTGATAACTATTTCATTTTGCTTGGTTTCCTTTGCAATTCTATGCATTATGTTTTTTATCCATTTAATAACATTTTTGTAAGAAGAACTTATAGGTCTCACCAGAATACCCAATTGGTCTAAGATCCAGAAAAATTTAAGAATCTCTGGGGTAGTATAATAGGTTTTAATTTGGTGTGGTAAAATGAGGCTAATAATAGCATCTACGTGAATAGTGTTGTTAGGTTGATCAAGATAATGCCTATAAATTGCTTTGTAAAAGGCGACTATAAAATGTGTCTTGCTCTTGACATCAGATGACTTGTTCAAGTCTTTGTTCTTACATTTCCTAGCTGTGTGACCCAAGATGAGACATACCACCTTTCTTCACCTCAGTTTCTTGATCTGTCATATCCTTAGTCAGACACTGGTTGGAATAGATGACTTCTTCCAACTCTGGGGTTCTGTGATTTCGTGAAAAGGGAGGTATTATGCCAACCATCTCCCAGGGCTGAGAGGATCAAATTAGATAATGGATGTGAAAACTCTTTGAAACCTTCAAGTGTTAAATAAAGACAAGCCATTTTCTCTAAGGTCCTTTCCAGCTGGAACATTCTACGATTCTATGGTGCTAAGACTATTGTTAAGGAATCTTTGAACATTTCACTCCCTCCTATGGGAGGGTTCAAGGATGAAGGGTGGCCCTCATTTCATGGGGGAGAAAAAGACAAGGGCATACTCAATCAATCAACCAATCAATAGGCATTTATTAAGCCTAACTATGTTTAGGGCTGTGAATACAAAGGAAGGCAAAAGCAGTCTTTGCTCTCATGGGGTTGATGTTGTAATGGAGGAAGACAACATGTATATAATGTGGCAATATGAGATATATACAGAGGACAGGGGAGGTAGTCTCTAAGGAAAGGCACTAGCAGCTGGGCCCTCAGCAAATGAATGGGATAGAATCCAGTACTGCTCCCCAGGCATTTCATTCCCACTTACCTTCTGCCTTTCCCACCCACCTGCTGACTGGAGTCTCTTTGCTGTTTCTGTTAGTACAACTTGTCTCTCCTCAACCCCTCACCCCATTAAGCCATTAAGTGAGAGTGGTTCAACAGGGGGGTCCTTTGTGGCAAGGATGCCAGCAGAGTCCAGAATGCTCCAGCTGAGGCAGGAGAAAAGGCTTTTAGAAAGTCAGAGAGATCAGAAAAGCAGGGATATGAAGGGATAATAGACAATAGGAGATGACTGAGGTTGAAAGCCTAAAAGGAATTACAAAGAAAAAGGGCTGAGGAGTGCATGTCAGGAGAGGGAACCAGGGCTCTGTGCTCAAGGAGAAGGAAGACCAGAATAGGGAGATTTTTGGGAATTGGAGCCTTGGGACATCACCACTCCAACTATGAGGAGCTACCTGGATTTCAGTCCAATCATGAAGAGCTACCTAGATTTCAGTCCAGTCAGGAGGAGCTACCTAACTAGATTTTATTCCAGCTTCAACTTGAAAGTAGGACCTGAGAAAGATAACAGAAAAGATTTGATTTTTGCCAGTGATTAGGGAGGTTAAGAGATGGGACTCTCAGCATAAGATGAAAGGAATGAAAAAGGGAAGTGACATGGGGAAAGATAGCCCAGAGCAGAGGTCCTTAGCCTGGGATCCAGGGACCCCAAAGAGATCTGTGGATACACAATTCAGAGGATCCATGAACTTGGAAAAAGAATACATCTCTCATTCAATAGAATTGATTTCCTTTTAAAATCTATGTATTTTCTTTTAAACATTTAAAAAATGATTCCAAGAAGGACTCCATAGGCCTCACTGTATTGCTAAAGAAGGCCATGACACAAAAAGGCTAAGAGCCCCTCTTGGAGCAAAGAGACTCAATAAAGAGATTGTTGGCTGGACCTTGGGCTAAGGCTGCATCACAACTAGGATGGGCTTCAGGTGACCTCTGAGAGAACAATTTTGACCTGTAACCACGAGCTGGTACTTAGACCTAAGAAGGAATGACTGAGTGATCCCAAGCATCAGAACAAAGGAGTGAACTGTCCAACCCGGGAGTGAGAAAGAAAATAACTGTTTGTAAAAATCTTTACGATGGTATTGAGTCAAGGTGAGCTGAGGAACCAGTCTGTGTACCTATAAATTACCTCCCTGTATACACTCACAGAGGAAATGTGGCACAGTAGAAAGCATACTAAGTTTGGAGTCCAAGGAACGGGGTTCAAATTATGGGTCTACCACTTACTCTGGGGTCTGGGGTAGATGAGGAGCAGGGAGATAAGTCATCTAACTTCCCTGGACTTTGGTTTCTTCATCTGCAAAATAAGGGGGCTGAACAAGGCAGCCTCTTAAGTCTCTCTCATATTTAATGCTATGGTCGTATGTTTTCAAATCTCAAACTATCCTCTCTAATGCCATTTTTGCATCCTCAACAGGCTGGCTTTGGCATTATGCTGAAAACAGCAGGAGAGGGAAGAGCAGAGCAGTGGAGAGGAAATAAGAACAGCGACAACAACAGAGTACGCTGGCAGTTTTTAAGGTTTGTAAAACACTTTTCTCGTGAAAACCATGGAAAGTAGTTACTACCAGTGTTCTCCCTTCTTTACAGGTGAGGACACTGAAACATAGAGATGACTTCCTCAGAGTTATAGAGCTAGTAAATGTCTGAGCTGGGACTGGAAGCCTAATCCCTCAGCTTCAAGTTTCATTCTCTTTCCTTTTACAACAAGTAACTTTTACACACCAGTAAGTGTAGAAATTAGAATAATGATGATACTAACAAATAACAGTAGCTAGTATTTATATATCTTTTCAAGGTTTGCAAAATGCTTTTATAAGCATTATCTCTTACTGTTCTTACAATAACCCTAAGAGGTAGGTCCTATTTTACAGAGGAGGAAACTGAGGCACAGAGAGGTTAAATGACTTGCCTAGAGGCACACAGCTAGTAAGCGTCTAAGGATGGATTTGAACTCTGGTCTTCGTGACTCCAAGCCTAGCACCCTCTCCACTCTGCCACCTAGTTGTCTTTATACATGTCATTTTCATTTGATCCTCATAAAAACCCTTGATGGTAGGTGATATTATTATCAGCTGAGCCTGAGAAAATTAACTAACTTGGCTTGGTCACAAAGCTAATAAGCATCTGAGACAGGCTTTGAATTCAGATTTTCCTGATTCCAAGTCTAGTACTCTATCCACTGTGCTACCTAGCTCCACAGTTGTCTGGTTAAGTCTAATTCCTATTAGCCAGGTTAACAAGGTAAGGGGAAGAGACATCCCTCTGGAACTGTGAAGATTTCTCTCCATAAAGAGAAGTAAAACATCCCCATACCACATTTGAGACTGTTCTGGCATTGATGGTGTCTCCTGGAAGTGATATAAATCTCCTCCTTGTTCTAGGTAACCTCTAACTTATTTACTGTTTAACTAATAGCTAAAGATTAAGGATGACAGTTCAATTCATAGCTAGTTTCAGAGGACCTGAGCTATATGCTTCCACTAGACTTTTTAAAGGGAAAACTTCAACCAGGCAGATGCTCAGATAGGAAAAGGGTGACAGGCTCCACCTTGGTTCCCTGTAGTGGAAGCCTATGTGGAGCCCCTCCAGGGAACCATATGTCTCTAGGAGAGGAAGTAACTACATGGCTGCACAGATGGTAGGGAGTGAAGGCAGTGGGCACAAACCATAGAATTTCTGGGCCAAGCTGGGAGTTTGCTGGAATGTGAGCCAGGGGCAGTGGAGCAGTGGTGTCAGATCCAGGGAAGGGTTCCTGGATTAGCAGACAAAGCCTTCTGGGCACAGAGGAGGAGATCAAAGACCAAGAGATCCAGAGCTACAGATCTGCCAGAGAAACTGCCATGGTGAGAAGGATCAAGCTGAGACCTTTCACTGACACCGAGTCATGTGGACTGTACAGGGCCAGGGGAAGAGATATTTTTTGTTCCTTTTTTGGGGATGAGGTTAAATAAAACCTGTCATATACAATGTATTGTTAGCTTGAAAGCTTATATCAATTAAATCAACCAATTCACAAATGTAGCCAAAGATTCAAACAACATTTTGCATAAGACTGTCCCAAATGTACAGTGCCTGGCACACAGTCAGTGCTTAATACATGTCTGTTAACTCGTTGACTAATTGGTGGAGAGAATGGTGATTACATTATGGATGGCATTGGTGGAAGAGAATTGGAGAGTCGTTCTTCATTCCTCAGAGGAAGATCTTTGTGTTTGTATCCAGACTTTATCTAGGAAGAGGTAGAGAATGCAGATAAGAAGAGACTTTGGAAAGTGGTAGATATGTTGAAGAATCACACAAGCATTTATTAAGAACTTACTAAGTGCTAGGCACTGTGCTGTGTTCTGGGGGTACAAGTACAAAGAATGAATCAGTCTTGATTCTTGAGGTCTTTGCATGGGAGCTGGATGATTTTTTTTTTTAAAGACAGAGACATGAAGCCACATTCTGATGCTCCTAAGTGGGAACCCTGGGTGTGTGTATATATATGTATATATATATATATATACACATATATATATATACATATATATAAATTTTTAAAAAAGTCTTTGTGAGAAGCTCCCATGATTGAATTTGGTCTATGCAAAATCAAAAACTTGGCATTGACTGATTGATTAACTGTGGACTATCGGGTGAGCAAGGAATCCCTTTGCCCCAGATGCTGACACAGAGGGTCATAGTGGTGGGAGTTAGTTTCCTTCCTTCAGGTGATAACTCAAGTTTTTTCCTGCTCCCTCTTCTGGTCTCTGGGCTCTTGTATTCACACTCATCTCCTGGAAGCCCTCACATTTCTATGAGGATACAGTAACCCCAGGGTCCTAGTTTGTCTGATATCCGAGGTGAGAGATGACCAGTGTAAAGGGCACAGTCTACAGAAGAGAAGAAAGGAAGGAAACAAACTTTTAATAAGCACTCACTGTGTACCCGGCCCTGTTCTAAGCAGTGGGGATACAAATACAAGCAAAAAGAAAGACAGTTCCCACCCTCAAGGGGCTTACATTCTCACATGTATTATCTAAAGACAATACAAAAAGGAGCTGAAAGGGGGATGGGGGGGAAGCCATGAGGGTACCTAGTATAGGAGAAAGGTTTTGAAGTCCAAAAGTCAGGAATAATGCCAGGAGAGGAATGAAAGCTGGCTTGGGTCCCTCAACAAAATGCGAGTTCACCAATGGAAGAAAGAAGTAGTCCTTATAGAGGAGTCCTCCATGTTAAGAAGGCTGTAGGAATGGTTGGGTGGTCCACGACAGGAGACATTAAAGGAAGTTCTAGGATGAGGCAGCATGGTTTGGAAGTCCAGGAGCCAGGAACAGGGCTGAGAGGGAAATGTTTTTCCAAGAGAAAACTTGGAGCCCTTGGGTGGTGGAAATAGAAAGTTTCTAGCTGTAAATGCCACAGTTTTTGTTTGGGGATACAGTGATAGGGAGATGACAGATAGATAGATAGATAGATAGATAGATAGATAGATAGATAGATAGATAGATAGATAGATAGATAGACAGACAGACAGATAGACAGACAGACAGATAGATAGAAAGATAGGCAGATAAATGACATAGACACAAAGATAGATAAAAGGATAGAAAGATAGATAGATGATAGATAGATACAGATAGGAAGATAGAAAGATTGATAGAAAGATAGATAAAAAGGTGGAAAGAAAGATAGATAGATAGACAAAACATAGATAGATGATAGACAGAAAGATAAAAAGATAGAAAGATGATAGATAAAAAGAAAGATAGATAGCTAGAATGAACATTTGAAAGATAGTCCCTCAAAGAGTTTACTTTATAATGGGGGAAAACACACACAAAAAGGGGCTGGAAAGCAGAGGGGAGAACCATGTCTGCAAAGGGGCAAGGCAGTTGTTACAGAGGAAAACAAGAAGATTGGAGAGTCAAGTGAAGGCTGAAGTGAAACATAGCTAGGGTCCCATGGTACAGTGAGTAGAGTGCTAGGCCTAGGGTCAGGGAGATCTGAGTTTAGATCCTACTTCATGTACTTATTAGTTTTGTTAACCACTGTGTGCCTCAGTTTCCTCACCTATAAAGTGAGGGAGATTGGACGAGATGGCATAGTACAATGGTTTGGGAACAGAACTGAAAGTCAGGAAGAGACCAGAGTTCAAATCTTGCTTACTAGTTGTATGATCCTGGACAAGTCACTGAAATTCTCTGGGCTTCAGTTTCCTCATGTGCAATATGAAGGGGTTGGGTTAGATGGCCTGTAAGGTCCTTTTGAGCTTTCAAACTGTGATGGTTTGACCCTTTCTAGTTTGAATGTCATATGACTTTGGAAAACAAAGAGGTGAAAAAAAGGTGAGGAGGAAGGAAGAGAAGAAGAGAGAAATACAAGGAGCAGGGCATCAAGTGATGAAACTAAATGGGCAAGCAACACAGGCTGGCACAGCCAGGATCTGGCTGCCTGAGATACTAATTAGCTGGTGGGAAAAGGAAGATGGCGCTAGGCCAGCTGATGGGGCAGAAACCTTGGCAGTGGGTTCAGATACAATCTGGGGGAAGGATAAATGGAACCCATATGTTTCAATGGAAGTAAAGGAATCTTACCTTTCTTCATTCCCCTACCCCATCCCACCCTTGAAGGTAGAGGTCAGTGTTGGATTTCAGCCAAGAAAACAAAATAAAAGTCCAAAAATTGAGCTGTATCTAGGTGCATCTGTTCCTTTCCATGAACTTATAGACTCCCTCTTTTAGGTGGCTTGTCTCCTGTGGTCCTAAGGTAGGAAGATGTTGGGGGAAGATGACATTCTTCTTTGCTTTCTTCCTTTCCTATCTTGGAGAAATGGAGGCACACCAAAGTTTGGTCACTGATCTAACCAAGGTCACTTAGGAGATGGAAGGCAGAAAAATGGGACTGGAAATCAGCAACCTTGGCTCTTCACCCAACATCATACTGATGGATTCCCCATAGCTTGGGGAAGGAGCCTGCCAGGGGTAGGGATTGGCCATAGAGAATACCAAAGCTTGTGGACCAGAGCTGTTTTTGAATGAAAGAGATGGGTTTTTTTGAAAACCCAAATTTGGGTGACAATGGAAGAGGAATGGTTTTGCTTCTCAGATGAGGTATTCTCAATAATACTCCCCCCTCCCCTTCCCAGGTCATTTGAACTGGCATTACCCTTCGTCTGGGGGCCAAGTGAGAGGACAATGGAAACCAAAAGATAGTAGTGGGAAAGAAAAGTCAAAATTGGCCCATGGTTTTACTTTAGGAATGGGAGACGGGATTTGAGTAGGACGTACTGGCCGCCAACCCAACTCTTTCTTTCTTCTACTCTGTCCCTGTCTGTATCCACCTGCCTCTCATACTTCTTTAAACACGGGTCTGCCCATCCCATGGTGCCCATTTCTTCCCTAGCAGGCAGCCAGGCTCCCCATTTGGAACACTGGACACTCCCTCTTTCCCTCACACATAAATATCCAAACCTCCAAGCAGGGCAACTGTCTCCCTGAGGATTTATCATCCACCCAGAGCGGAGCCAGAATCGTACCCCACCCTACCAATCCTGTACTTGGAGAGATGAGTAAAACGAACTCCAGTAGTGCAGAAGAATGCAGAAATTTTTAGATGAATTCCTTATGTCAATTGATTTTCCTCATTTGTTTATCTTCATTACAAAAGAAAGATCACTAGATAGTGGAGATTGGGAGAGCATACATCTGAAAACGACTGATATAAGAAAATAAAAGACAACAATTGAAACAACATAAATGTTTAGAAAAATGTCGACCCTGCCCTCAAGGATCTTAAAATGTAATCAGAGGAATCGTGTAGTAAACAGAACTGTTATGGGTCAGGTTAGTTTAATGCTTCAGGCTCAGAATTAGAATGAAAGGAGCTAGCTGATCAGCCAGCACTTGACATAAACATATTTACTCACCAATAGCAAGGAAAATGCATTCTATAAGAATACAGAATGGGATCAGGCAGACCCAGCCTTCCTCCTCTCCATATGAAAGTGCTTCTGGTCAGAAACCTGTGCTGGATCTGAGGGGTGACATTTCTGAAGGACACTGAGTCCTGATGGACTGGCCTTTTTATGCCCTGGTAACTGCGAAAACTAGCAAATGTCTCAAGCTCTAGTACGCTGGCCACAAATCTCTGGAAAGTTTTGGTGATTTTTAAGGGGAAAATAGCCTAGCCTACATGATAGGATAGGTGTTGCTCCTGCCAAAGACCTCCAGAAATCATTTTGGGGTGCATATAATTATAGGTAACTGGAAGGGAGGTAACTTCTGGCTTTGGCCAGGACATTCAAAGATGAGAAGCATTGTGGTGTAGTGAAAACTGGGTTCAGAGGACCAGAGTTCAAATCCAGACTAGGTTATTTCTATCCATGTGACTCAAGTAAATAGTTTAATTGCCCTGTGGCTCAATTTGCTCATTTGTAAAGTGAAAGGGTTGGACTAAGTGATCTCCAAGGTCCCTTCCGGGTCTAAATTTGTAATCTCCTGTGTGGTCACAGCCCAGATAAGACAGTCACAAATAAGTATAATATGAAATATATCTAATGAGAGACTCGGTTGAGATGCTACAGGAGAACACACAGATTGATCATCTAGGGAATAATAAAAATTATTGTCATGTACTAAAGCTTTTTAAGACCATGTAAACCATCGTACACCCATCACAGAGTTTAATCTTCATGATAACCATGGGAGGTGGCTATTATGGGTACCAACACTGTAGATACAGAAATGGGCTGAGAAACTTAATGTGACTTGGCCAGGGTTACCCATGTAGGTCTTTTCTGATTTCAAACCCAGGGTTGATTGGTGACTCTTTGGACCAATGTGTTAAAAAAAAAAATGGGAAAAGGAGTTTTAAAAACTGGTTTTCAAAGTTCATCTCAAAATGAATGGTAAAATTTTCTTTACATATAATTGGGAAAAATAAAATACTATTTCAAAAAAGAATCATCACAGATAGAGCAGGGCTAAGGGTTTCCCATGAGAGTACTGACTAACCAGGTCAGACTTCACCTTTTAACCTGAAAGTTGAGAACCTGAGGGATGGCTACCTACTAGGTTGCAACTAGCAATTTTGGTTTCTTAGCCAAGAATGCTCAAATAAACTTTATAATTCCTAATATGAAAACATCAAGGATACAGAGTGGTTGTGTCATTCGTATAAGGAGCTGTTAGATAAGGAAACTCCCTAGCACCCTGGCACTGTGGGTAGAGACCCTAGAGCACCAGCTGATTAATCACAAATAGTTATACTTAATGAATTTCAACAAACATTGAATGTCATTCATTAAATGCTTACTACATGCCAGGCACATAGTATAAAGAAAGCCAAACAAAACAAAAACCATCCCTGTCCTTGAGGAGCTTATAGAGACAACATATAAATAGCCAAATAGTAGATACAAGATACACACAGAGAAATAGCTGAGGATAAATCGTCTTTGCTCTAGGTGTGACTGGTGTAGTTCCATATTATGGAAGGTGGGGTTGGAGCTCAGAGATGTGAGATGAGCTAGGACTAAAATTTTTGGTGACCCATATAAAGAGTGGGAAAGGCTTTCTTTTAACTCTGAAAGGCAATTTCTGCAGGAAGGCATTGCAGAGAGGGGATAGGACTCCTGAAAAAAAGTGGGATTTGAGTGTATTTTACAAGGATGCCAGATAAGCTAAGAGGCAGAGGTGAGGAGGTAGAGTATTCTAGTCATGGAATCCAGTAAAAAGGTACACAGCTGGGAAGTGAAATGTTGTATAACGACAAGTTGACCACGGAAGCTGGATTGTGGAGTGGGTAGAGGGAAGTAAAGTTTAAGAAGAATGGAAAGGTAGGAAGGGGTTAGGTTATGAAGAGCTTTAAATATCAAACAGGGGACTTTACATTTTATCCCAGGGGTATTTATTGAGTAGATGAGTGATACGGTCTGATCTACACTTTAGGAAAATCACCGTTGTCAATTGCGTGGAGGATGGATTAGAGCAGGGAGAGACTTGAGACAGGGAGACAAATCAGAAGGCTGCTGCAATAGTCCCTCTGGGGGCATGGGGTGTGGATATGGAAACAAAGACACACACACACACACACACACACAGAGACAGACAGACAGACAAAGAGAGACAGAGACACAGAGAGAGACAGACAGAGACAGAGAAATAGAGACAGACATTGAAAGAGAGACTGACAAAGAGAGACAGAAAGACATACAGAGAGAGACAGAGAGATACAGAGACAGACAGACAGAGACAGACACCTACACAGATAGAGACGGAGACAGAGAGAGAAGCAGAGAGATATAGACACACACCCAGATAGACAGAGACAGAGAGAGTTTGGATATCATGAGGCTTCTATTGGGAGCTGCTTCCAAAGGTGGGATGAGAATCAGGAGGAGTTTACCTGATGCACTGGGCAGGGGTGGGGGTGGGGGTGGGGTTGGAAGGTGGGAGTTAGTGGGGAGGAAGCACTTCATCTGGTGGCTTCCGTTTCTTAACTAATTATTATTGTTAACTGGGTGTGAAGTTATTTCTATGCTGCTAAAGTGGTGAAAGGGCTGTCAAAATGTAAATCATGCATTTCCCAATTGCCCAATCTTTACAATCATTCTTCATCATTTTCCTACCCTCTGAATGTGGGTGCCCTGACCAAAGCCCCAGTGAACACATCCTAGTTGTGTTTCTGGCCACTCTCTCCAGTTCTTTGCATTTCCCTCATTGTCATGTCCTTCACTCTCACCAAGGGGACCTTGGAATTTAGTGTGATTTTAGAGATCCTTGTGAGGTAGTGTTTACCTTTTCCCCTCTCCTGTTTGTTTACCTATGCCAGTCAGGAAATCATTGCTGTTATCTTTCCTCCATCCTTCCGCTTGCTACTTGTGCTCTGCTTTGTCTTCTTCTCTGGTACATGACCCAGGAGCTCCCTTTCTGCATTGCTTTTTGATTGAGTCTCTTCACAGATTCTGACCTTCTTTCATGGTGATTTACAGTGCTGACTTTCAATCAGCTCCAGAAACCCAGTGCCTCCTGGCAGAAGACATGCGATACCTCACCTCATGGCTTGCATGGAGTCAAAGCCATTTTCTTGGCACAGGGCCATCTTTGAAGGGTATTGGCAGGGTTGGGAATGGGATTGGGTTGGGTGTGTGAAAAAAGAGATCTTCACCCAGTCATCCTCCCCACATCTGCCTTTCCATCTTCAACAGAGGGACTAAAAAATAGTAGTCAAGTTGCTAAATGGGGGACCCACAAATCCAATCAACTCTCAATGATTTATTACAGGAAGAGTACTGAGGAGCCCAAGTAATCCAAAACAACCAACTCCACAACACTTCTATATGGTTATACAGTAGAGACAATGCTGGGTTTAGAGATTATGAATAAATAGATAGTTAGTCATCTAATTTTCTGGTTCCGCATACAGTTTTCTTTCCACTCTGAGATGGAGGTCTAATTACTGATCTTCTATTAATTCACCATGTGATGTGGGGCAAGGTACCACCTCCAACTCTTCTCCTTGCTTAGGAGAGGAAATACAGCTAGTTGTGTGTTCTCAATCCCACAGTCACCTAGGAATTTTCACCAATGGCATACATCTTTCCATAATGCTTGACTCAAATTGTGTCAAGGGCTCTCTTTTCCCCTTTCTCAGTGGACCTTGGGAACCTGGGTTTGGGGGAGGGGGACCTGGGTGAATTAGATGAAATGACCTTTGAAGCCTTTTCTGGCTCTAAATCTATGGAATCTCTTTCCCTATTCAGGGAAGTTGGGTGTAAATCTCTGTCCTTTGTAGCAGCATATATATAACTGTCCTCAAGTACAATGACCCCTGACCATGGTGGGGGCCAGAGACTGGGCACTGGGACTGGAAATGGGTCAATGGCTTAGGAGGAATTGGCTTTGCTGTAGGTGTGGTGGGTGTGATTCCACATTATGGAAGATAGGGTTGGAACTCAGAGAGGGAGGTGAGGCAGAACTAAAATTTTTTGTGACCTACATAAAGTATGGCTCTGAGAGTATTGGTTTAAAACCTCTCCTAGCCTCCAAAGTTGGAGGGTAAATGCAAGTCATTATAGTAAACAGGGATGGGTGGGATATGAGTCATGAAAAGGAGGTGACTAAATGGAATGATGGGACTAGGTAGGTGCTAGAAGGGGGTACTAAATGTCTAGCAAGCAGGGATAAATGCTAGTAATAAGTTGGGCCCAAGTGCCAGAGATGGGGAGAAAGGTTATCAAATTCAAAGATGAGGGGCTATAAGATTGAGGAATCAGGGGAAGCAAAGTGCTAGGGAAGGGATGGTAGTTCCAGGCATGGCTGGCTAGTACCACTAATGAAAGAGCCAAGTGCCAGGCTCTTAGTAGAAAGGAGGAAGTGCTAGTGTTGATGCAAGTGTTAAGGATAGTTAGGACTAAGTACCAGAGACAGGAGGGGCTAAAGACCAAGAGTAAGAAGAGTTAAATGCTGGGGATAGTGGGGTGACAAATGTCAGGGATGGCTAAGTGTCAATGATGGGTAGGACCAAGGTCCAGGAATAAGAAGGGCTAGGTCTCAGAGGGAGATAAGTTCCAGAGATTGGGGGAGGACTAAGTGCTCAGAATGAGAACCAAGTGTAGAGAGAGAGGAGGGTTCAAGAATGTCTGGGCTGGGCAGAACCAGCCGTTTTCATAGACACTGACCTCTTCCTTCCCTCTCAAGTACAGGGAGGGATTATTAGGAAACTCAGCAGCTGCTTGGGGGAGAGTGATGAGCTGTCTTCCTCTGAGGACAAATCTCTTTTAATTTTGTTCTCTCGGGGTGGGGGGGGGGGGAGGGCAGGGCAGGTATGCACCAGACCTGAGAGATTGTTGGAGTGAGTGATGGCTGTGCCATATTTGTTAACATCATGTATGAGAGATGGGAGAGGCGGGTTAGGGGCTTCTCCCTGGATATCTATCTTGGGCTCTGACAACCTGGGGGATGATGAAGGCAGAGCTATTGGGGTGGGGTGGGGTGCAGCACAAGTGGGTGATATTGGCCTTGGGAAGAGGACTGGGGAATGAGAGAAGGCTCATGCTTCTATCAACATTCTTATGGAATTGTGCCTACATTTGCCTGCAGCTCAGTGGACTTAGAGACAGGAAGAAAGGAAGGAAGGAAGGAAGGAAGGAAGGAAGGAAGGAAGGAAGGAGGGAGGGAGGGAGGGAGGGAAGAAAAGAAAGAAGGAAGGAAGGAAAGGAATAAGGAAAGAAGGAAGGAAAGAAAGAAAGGAGGAAGGAAGGGAGGGAGGGAGAAAGGAAGGAAAGAAGAGGCAAAAAAGCATTATTAAGTACCTATTCTGTGCCAGGGACTGTACCAAGTGCTTTACGAAAATTATCTCATTTGGTCAGGGAAATTGGGTTGTGTTACAGGAATGTCAGGTATGACCATGGTTGGTGAATCAAGTCCAATGGAAAGATTGAAGGCTTTGATACTAAGCTTTTTAAAGGCTCAAGAGAATTTCTAAGCTCTCAATCAACAAACCTTTTCAAATACCCCAGTCCAGGGTGCACACGAGAAGTTTGCTGACTATATTCCAGACTATGTAAGGGGTAAGGACTAAATGGGAGGGGGAATGATCCTCCTAGAGGTTCTGGGAGTCCCTGGCCAGGAATGAAATTGTTCCCCTAGCTCTCCTCTACCACAAATGTCTTTTATTCTCCCTGGTCCCTATCAGCCCTCAGGGAGCAATTTGAATAATCAGTTCAGAATCTCTGTTTCTATTTTTCCTTTTAGAGCATTTAAGACACTGGATATTTTATTGGGGGAGACAATGTGTGTGTTCATCTGTGTACATGCATTGTATATGTGTATATACACATACATACACATACATCTATATATATACGTAGACATACACACATGTGTACACACAAAGTAGACACAAGGCAATCTATTCTATTCACAAAAAGGAATGATAAATGTAAATAATCTCAATGCACATAATAAAATGATTAGGACAGAATTCAGTAACTTAAAACTACTGTTTGAATCTGCTGAGAGGTCAATGTTTAGAGCTCATCACAGAAGACGTGTGATATATAACACAAAGTGCAGTGTGATGGAGCAAAGGAGAGATCCTGATGAAGGATAATTTGAGGAGGAAGGACACTTAAAGCTAGGAAGATCAGGGGAGACTTCATGGAGAAATTGGCCCCTGAACTGGTCATTGAAGCAAGAGAAGGAATCAGAAAGGTTCAGGTGAGGAGAGGGGACATTCCAGGCAGTGTGGAGTTAGTTGTTTGGATGCAAAAGATGCCAGGTCTGATTTAGGGGAAGTGCTTTACCTGGTCTATGCAGAGTGTATGAAGGAAGATAATGTGAAATTAAATCTGAATAAATAGTGTGGAACCAGATTCTGGAGAGCCTTAAATTCCAGGTAGAGGAGTCTGAGTGTTACCCTAAAGACAACAGGCAGTTACTGAAAGTTTGGTGGCAGCTAGGTGATGTAGTGGACAGAGCACCAAGCCTGGAGTCAAGAAAACATCAGTTCAAATCTGACCTCAGACACTCACTACCTGTGTGTCCCTGGGCAAGTCATTTAACCCTGTTTACCTCAGTTTCCTCATCTGTTAAGTGAGCTGGAGAAGGAAATGGCAAAACTGTTCCAACATCTATGCCAAGAAAATTCCATACTGGAGTCATAAAGACACTACTGAACAACAATTAAAAGTATTATCCAGAGTAGTTAGAGAGTAGAGGTTAAATGGTGTGTCCACTTGGTGCTAGAGTTGAAAAGCATTGGGTTAGCAGTGAGAACCCTTCTGTAAAATCAAGTCCCAGTTTACTTTTTGATTATCTATCTGTGTGACCTCGGACAAGCTATACCCCCTGTCTGGGCCTCAATTTTCTTCTCTGTAAAATGAGCAGAAGGAACTAGATGATCTTTAAAGTCCTTTCTAACTCTGAATTTTAAGATTCTATGAATGTGGATTAATGTCTGCCTAAGTCCACCAGCCTTAGAAGGATAAGCCTGCTAAACAACAGATGCTTATGGTCTTACTGTAGCAAAGCTAAATGAATTTTGGATTATCTGTTGTTGGGGAGTGGTAAGAGGGAAGAAGATGGAATTTCTATTGCCTTAGAGGGATGGCAAAGGGGTTGGCAAGGGCTGCCACTTGAGTAATACAAACTGCAATTCCAGACTTCAAGCCTATGTAGACATCCTTCCTTCTATTGATTCAGGAGCAGCTCTGGCATTGGGGGTTAAAGAGAACTAGGATATCATCACAGGTCTGCCACGGTGTGAACTTGGGAAACACAGTCTGGGTTACAGTTTCCTTTTCTGTAAATGAAGAGATCCAGCAGAGTGATCTCTAAGGTCCCATCCAATGCTGACACTCTGGTCCTTTGATCCTCCTTTGCTCTTTAGCTTAGGGGATGAGGCTAGATGGGTCTCTCCTATTCAGTCCCTTTAAGTGTATTCTAGGAATGTCCCCTTCCACCCAGATTTTGCCTCTTGTTCACAGAGGCCATAACTCTTGTTAGCTGGGGGACAAGGACAAGGTTGGGGACAGGAGGTGGGCTGAGTGGGAAGGGGAATAGTGATGGATGGCTCTGGGGACTGGGATTCTATCACAGCTCGCTCCTTTTCTCAGAGCATCAATCTCCTTTGAGGTCATCTTGGAACTAGAGCTTGACTAGCATAAGGAAAGGGAGAGGGCCCTGAATAGGGAGAGGAAATAGCATCTTTGCCCTCTGTTCTGCTTCTCATACTTAAATACTTGATTGATGGGATTGACTTAGTTGTTGGGGCCTAAAATTAGTCCCTGGACTCACACTCCCTGTATGAGATCAGTTCAATGAATGTACAGAGTGTTTCTAAGAGTGTTTCCTCAAACCTGGATGTCTCTTTTTGTATTCCCCATAGTTAGCATGGTACTTGGTTCATAATAGGCTCTTAAAAATATTTGTTGACTGATTGACAGGAGGTCTCCTTTTCAAAACTTGAGTGTTTTTGGAGAAACTAGAGTGGGTGCAGACATTCTGTAACTGGTTGCTAATCACAGAAGAGAAAGTCTTCAAAAAACCCTGACAGTTTCAGCCTCTTCCTCTCTGAGACTTTTGGGGGAGCTCAGGGACCAGTGAAAGGAACAGAATCTACACAGTGGATTCAAAAGGTCCAGAGGTCTCCTTGACATCCTATCATTCTGGAATTTAGGTTAGCAGCTGTCAATGTCCCTGAGGAATGAAGGGAGTGGTGCCTCCCTCATTATCTTGGCATTCCAGAGTCTGGATTTGTAGTCGATGTGGCATCAGTGCCTTCAGAAACAAGGCATGACCCTCAAGAGTCACTTTTGTGACCCCTGTTTAGCAGTAGCTGAGACAAAGATTCATCTGGCAGAGATGCTACCTTTGGACATTAACTTGATAGATGGATACTATGAAGGAACAGTTGTCTACTCTCCCAAGAAACTGAAACGGTATGGGGGATAGTAAGCCCTTAAGTACTGGATGAAATATTAATACCTTGTTCTTGCTGTATCTTTGAAGTAAAAAAAAAAAAACAAAACAAAACTCTTTGTAAGAGCTACTGGATGTTAAGTGATTAAATAGAACTGGGTTGCTAGTTACAGGCCCTTAAGAAATGGAGGGAATGCAGCTGGTTGGGACTCAAACTGATGGAAGTCATAGCAAGTCAAACTCTAGAAGAGTGAGCTGGTACCTACCATGGACAGCGAAGTGTGCCGTGGAGAGAGCACTGGGCCTTGAGTCAGGAAGACAGTTGCATGCTATGTAACCCTGGGCAAATCATTTAATCCATTTACCTCAGTTTTCTCAGTGGTAAAATTGGGATAATTGTAGCACCTGCCTTCTAGGGTTGTTGTTACGATCAAATAAGATGATCATTGTAAAGCACTCAGCACAGTGACTGGCACCTAGTAAGCACTATTTAAATGCTAGTTGTCATTATAAATAACATTATAAATGCTCTTCATTATTATATTTATTATATGTTATATGATGTTTATATTATTAGCATTAGCTATTACATATATAAAGAAAGCACTTTGTGAACCTTAAAGTTTTCTATAAATAATAAACAGATAAATTCTATTATGATTAAACACTTCGTGGTCACTTACCACTCAACAGGAAACACAGAGTCTCCAGACTTTTCTGGTTCTGAAGTCTGCTCAGCTCCTGAGGTTCAGAAATTTGCTGCACATAATTTCTAATAACCTTTTCCAGCTTCTTCCAGTGCCACCACCATAACTGAAGACTCCAATCAGAAGTTTCCTTTCTTTTTCCCTTCTACCTCACCATCTCTATATGCACCAGACCATAAGATTGCATTTTCCAGAGTTTAATCTGGATTGAGAGACTGTCTGGTATAGTGGACAGGGAGCTGGCCTCAGGTTAAGGTTCCTGCCTCTGCCATATACTGGCTGTGTGACCCTGGGAGAGTCACTTAATTCTCAGCACCCCCTGGAAACTCAGTAAGACTAGAAATTGCATTCAGGTGATGACCTGCCTTGGCAGAGGATTATTTCTTCATTGGGAGTTCTTTAGACCCGTGAAATCATGAATCTAGTAGGAAAACAAAACAAAACAAAAAAAACCAATCCTACAAAGACAAATAAGGTAGGAAAATTCAGAAATAATTGATGAGAATAAGATAATAAGAAGTGTTTAGAAGGGAAAACTATCCAGTCCTCAACTGTTTGGTGCCTGAATTTTCCATATTCATCTTTACCTAAAGTTTTCCAAACTGGGGGATACTTTCCAGGTTAGAAACCCACATGCAAGAATCTGGTTTCCTTATTATCCCAGAAGAGAAAGGTTTTTCTTCCGGCACAGATGTACTTCTTCCACACCCTCTATTCCTCTTACCCCCATCTGATTTGAGATTCAGTGGAGCCAGAATCCTAACTAACAATTTTGGTGTCTTGGAAAAGTAACAAGAAACTGGTCCTCAAATTAACTATCAGGAGGTTTAGACCTTGCATCTTAAGGCTCAGTAGGGGGAACCTCAGGGATGTGTCCAAGCTGCTGCTAAGGGGGCATCCACCTTCTGAGGGTAGCTAGGTTAGGCTGGGTTGGGTTAAGGAGGAGCTCCTCTGGCATGCCTAGGAGGCATCCCTTTCCTAATTTACAAATTATTCTTGTTTTATGGTTTCTGTGCTGCTGAAGGGGGAAAAGTGCTATAAAAAAGTAAATGTGAAAAGGCTTTTTAAAATTGCACAACCTTTTAAAATCATTATCGAAAAGTTTTGCACTCTGTAATTTTAAGCTCCCAGGGGCAAAGTCTTAAATAGACCCCCACCCTGGTTGTGGCTCAGCATGGAATTTCTAGGTTGAACTGATTCTCTCCTTTAACCAGTTAGGGCATGTGCATGACAGATTTGGGATGTTCTATTTGCATTCTTACCTAATCCCTAATTAACTGCCCCTCCCTTGCCAAAGGAATAACAAGGAAAAAAATTTAAAAATAGGTGGAGAGGGTTTTCATCACCTTGAAAAATAGAATGAAATCTCCCCACAGAAATGAGTCCTTCCCTTTGGAAAAAGCAAGTTCTTCAGGGCCTTCTAAACTACATCTAAACTCCATTGCCCTGGAAAGGGCGGGAAGGCCCTTTTGCCTTCCAAAGTTCACATAATGTACCTTTCCCTTCAATTTTATTGGATAAGAAAGCTTTCAAGCTCTTGCACATATCCTGTGGAGTGTAACTAGAGGATAAGATCTTTCCTGTGTCCTACCTTAAAGATGGCGGAGGGAAAGTTTCTGGAAGGAAAGGGACTGAGCCAGGAGCACTGATGTCTTAATGTGCCCCTGGCAGTATTATAGAGTCATCCCTTGTAAGTTGGATTAGGGGTAAGAAGTTGGAGTAGGGGTAAGAAGAGTTGTAGCTTCCCCATAGACTCAGGAGAGGTGTTGGTCACCTTTTCTCATACTATATACCAATGTGTTCTTTCTTGTTTTTTTGGAGGAGAGGAGAGTGGAGCAGGACTTAGAAACACATAAAAGAAGTAAACTGGTCAGGGATGCTAAAAGCAATAAATTTCTGTTTAACTGTTTGGTTTTGTTTTTTTTTTTTTAATTCATACAAGGGAAGAAGCTTAACTTAAGATAATATGCATGAGCTGGGGAGCAAGGGAAGGAGTGGGGGCAGGAGACAGGGGACAGATGACAGAGTCACCGGAGAGATAGGTGTGGTGGAAGTAATCAGGGAAACCCTATTGGTCTGCTGGGCTAAATAGAGCACATAGATTGCCAGAAGTAGATTAAGCATAAGGTCCACTAGAATGCAGAGCCTTAGCTCTTTACACTTGGCTTGATACCTCATTATGTGCACCTTACTTTCTGTGATTCTGTTCTAGGCTTCCTGGGCTGGAGGATTGGTCAGAGGTTAAGTCCTCTATACTGGAAATCTGGAAAAGCAAAACGTTATGTGAGAAGGACCAGGGTGTAGGCCCAGCTCCCAATGACCCAGTTCAGCAGCTGAAGCAGCTCCTCTTCACAAAGATAACCCCCATTACATAAAGATGTAACTAGATCTCCATAAAGGTAGTGTATATCTACATCAATGACCCAGATCTTTCCTCCTGTCCCTGAAACCAGGGTTATTCTGGGCTCTTCTCATTTCTTCCAGTTCAGTTCAGGAACACCTGGGTCATCCACTGCATCAGGGATGAGGAATTGGGAGAGAGATTTTGTAGGACTCTAGCTCAGGCACATCTGATTGGCTTCCCTTCTTTGATGTCATAGATAGGAAGGTGCTACTTACTGAGGTTGAATGGGGAATGGAAAGTTCTAGTTTGATGCAGGGTGTATCAAAAGGGGCAGGATAAAACAAGGGAATTTATTTGGACAAGAGGCAGTTTATTACAATGAAGGCAAAGTCCATGTCTTGTTAGGTCTTTACAGATGTCAACCAGACCAAACTGGCCTCTAACCCGTGGATGGCTGGAACTGAACAGAGTAGACTAGAGACAAGAGAGTCAGGAATCAAACAGAAACTTCATTTCAAAGTGAGGGAAATGGCTTGTAAGCAAGGAGGGGATCTGGACACATGAGCCCCCCTTCCCCAATGGGGAAGATCTACTTTGGCCAAATCTCAGTACTTAGACCAATGGCTGTACAGTGAGCTGTAGCCCTGACAATGATAGGTAATAGCAACAATGAGACAAGTATGATTCATAGCAGGGCTTCTTGACCAGAACATGAATAGAGCAGGTGCTTGCCCAAGCTCAGAGAACACCTAGTGCTCGTCAAAGCAATACATAATTACATGATTTTATCAGAGGGTGAGATCATTCAGAGGACGCTCCCAAAGGATTGTCATTGTGCCAAGCTCAGGGCACAACTTGTTTGATGGACCTTAGTTCTGGAAAACAAAGTGTCTCTTACTATCTTGACACTCCTAATATGTCCTAATTCTCTTGACACAGAATCTTGTTAAATCATGTACAGCTCATATTTCTCTAGTGCTGTTCAATTTACAAAGTGTTTTTCTTCATGGCAACCTTGTGAGGGGGATAGACATGTTTTATCATCCCTGAAGCATCCTTCCTGCCTCTTGATAGAAGGAGTGGGTGAGATGTGCAGAATGAAACATACATTTTTGGGTATGGACAATGTGTGGTTCAGCTTCAATGGCCTCATTGGTTACAAGGGAGGACTTTTGTTTGGGAAATCTGAGTTATTCCTTGACTACCAGCTTCCATCTGGACTGGCTACCAGAGAGGATCAGTTTAGGCTTTTTAGGGTTGTCAAGTCTTGGCCAGTGACCAGGCTCCTCAACTAATTTAATCAAGGAAAACTCCTTTCACATTTCAGACAGAGTATAGATATATCAGGTGCCCATTTAGTTCCATGAAAGAGAATTACTTTAGTCTTTGTAAAAGGATATAGGGTGTAGTCTCTCAGCTATATCTTTACCATTTAAATACTTTGCATACTTAACATGCATATGTCACATACATAACATAAGTAACATATAACATAGCATATATAACGTTACATACATAGCTTAACACATTGTACATACTTACCACCTTGTTTTCTGTACTTTTCTTTCTGTGATTCCATCTGGGCCTTCCTGGGCTAAGAAGTTGGTCAGAGGTCAACTCTTCTACATTGGAAATCTGGGAGAGGCAAGGGTGACGCTGAGGCTACCCAGTCAAGGATTTTCCAATGTTTTGAAATCATGGAAACTTACCATGAAAATAAAAACAGTCATGGAACCTTGACTGAACAGTAAAATTTTATTGATGTACGTAAAGCAAATGGCAATGAAGTAAAATTTATATCAACCTAAAACCAATGATCCATTTTAAAGGAAGGGTGATGGTAATAACTGAACCCTTGGTGTCACCCAAAGGGCAATGGAGATATGCATGATGGGGCATCAGTGGGATGCAGCCCATTACCAACAAAGAATTGTGGATAGGAAACCTTTGAAAGGATATCATAGAAAAGTGGGATGAGAAAAGAAGGCAAACTGGTCGTGGAGTGAGAGTGATGGATTACTGATGGACAGTCCAAGTGCTCTCTCATGTTGAGAAGACTCCTGGACAGGCATTCAAGGACTCCCTTGGAAGGCACTTTGCATCATGAGAAAGGGTGTATGCGTTGAGATTTGTAACATTGGAGGGAGCATTCACATAAATGTTCTACTCATGCATTCACTGAAATACTGGTCAGTTGGTGATAATATCATAGAGGCAGCATGTAGAGTGTATAAAGTAGTGACATCAGAGGTCATCTAATCCAATTCCCTCATTTTACAGTTGATGAAACTGAGGTCTATGGAGATCAAGTCTGAAGATCACAAAAATAGCAAGGTAGCAAAGTCAAGATTTGAACCCACATCCTTCCTTTGACTCCAATACCACTGTCCTGTCAACTGGATAAAGAATGGTATGGATCTTTGGCCATTACTAGGATTAATTCTATCAAGTTTTTGAGATTATAATAAAATTTTGATTTTTCTTTTTTGTCTTCAGAGACACACTGAATGACAAACCTGTCTTATACTTAGGAAGTTCTGGGATCTAGTCCTTTTTCTAACGTATGGTAGCTGCATGTTTCTTGGTTGGTCACAACCTTTCAGCCTCTAGGAAACTTCCTACAAAACTATGTTACTGAAGAATCTGGCTGTGAAAAGAGTTTACACATAGATAAAAGTATGGCTCAGTAGATAGATCAAACACTGAGCATGGAGTCAGGAAGACATGAGTTCAAATCTAGTCACTAGCTGTGTGACCCTGGGCAAGTCACTTAGCTGCTATTTACCTTAACTTTCTGGAAAAGGAAATGGCAAACCACTCTGGTATCTTTGTCAAGAAAACCCCATGGACAATATGGTGGATGAGATCATGAAGAGTCAGATATTACAGAACAACACAATTTAAAAAAAATTAAAAAGAAAGATTGTCAATAAAAGTTGTGGGATTGTAACAAAACTCTCATCTTTCCTTTTTATTTCAGTCCTTTCACTTAAACATTTGTTGAATACCTGTTCTGTGGCAAGGCACTGTCCTGGGTAGTTGGAAATGTGAAAATAGATTGGTGAATAATGATAAAATATTTAAGTGAAGGTCAAAGGAGTCATTGTATAGTATAGTATACATAGTATAGCTATTGGACTATACTGCAGACCACCTAGACTGAAAGAGAAAATAGATGAGGAGTTTGTGAAATATGTACAGAGCCATCTTACAGTACCAATAAAGAGAGGCATGAGGGAAGGAACACCAATTTCCCAAACATCTGCTGGAGCTCTGTGGTAAAAGCAGAGCAGAAAATAACTTCTTTACTTGCCTGAGTGGTAATTGCATCTTTCCAAAGGTGGAAGGAGCATCCAGGGGTATTCATTCTAGATTTCCTTCTCACCAACAGGGAGAAACTGGTTGCTAGGGTAGAAGTGATAGGAACCTTGGGGGGAAGTGACTCCTCCATCCTTAAGTTTGTGATAGAGAAGGAGAGAAATCTCAACCTTGTTTCACATGTACTCTAGAGTTTGGGGGGAAAAGATTTCAAAGGGTTCATAGGAAAGAGAGGTAGGATCCCATGGACTAAGATGCTTAATTGGGGGTAGGAGTGGGGGTTGAGAGAGGTTCAAGAATAAAATTCTGAAGATACAAAAGGAAACAATTCCAACAAGAAGGAAAAGTGGGACTTGTTGGAAGAGACCAATGTGGATGGAAAGGAACTCACTAATCAATTTAAATTTTAAAAGGAACATGCAGGAAATGGAAGTAAGGAAAGCAAACAGATGATGGATATAAGAGCACCACACAGTTCTGTAAAAATAGACCAAGGAATACTAAAGCTTAGAATGAACTGAGGCTGTCAGGGGAACTTAATGACAGAAACAAAGATGGGTTTTGAGTTATATTGGGAGAAAAAGGGGAATCAAGGACCTTTTTCTTGGGGGTAGGATGATGATAACTGATAATAGAGAGAAGAGAGATCTGTTCAACTTTAATTTTCTTTCTCTTCACTCTGGCAAGGAAAATGACCTTGATGCTCTGACCAAACAAAAATGACTCTCAAGGAGCTGATAGCCAAGAAAAGAAAGAAGAGAATAATGTATCGCCCAGCTGCCCTGGGCCACCTGGCCAAGATGAACTATATCCTAGGTTCCCAAAAGAACTGACTGACATGCTTACCGAGTCACTGTCAATGATATCTGAAAGGTCATGGATAATAGCAGTTGTATCCTAAGATTGCAAGAGGGCAAATGTCCCAATTTTCAACAAGGAAGAGAATCAGTAAAATATAAGAGGATGGGAATGGAATGAGGAGAGAGAATAGTGTGAGGAGGGAAGAAAAGAAAGAAGAAAAAAGGGTGGTAGGGAGTAGGACAGTAGAGAAAGGGGATGATTCTTATATGTAGCTCTTTGTATATAGAACTTGCATCATGGGGGTTTGGGGTGCAGTGCCCCCACAATCTGGAAAATCCATAAAATTTTTGGTCCTCCTTTCATACCAGAGAAGTCTGAATTATTATGACATTAAAAGATAAAATACATTGATATTATACAATCCTATACATATATTTTATGTATTTCTGTGCTTCTAAACTTTTTCTGTGTTAACCATTGGCCTTTGTGTGCTATCTGCAGCTTTCATATAACTCCCCCCCAAATTCACATTTAATTTATTTTCTAAAAATATAATTTATTTTCAGTTTTCAACATTCACTTCCAAAAGATTTTGAATTCCAAATTTTCTCCCCATCTCTCCCCTCCTCCCACCCCAGAACGGCATGCACTCCAACCACCCCTTTCCCCAATCTGCCCTCCCTTCTATCACTCCCCCCTTCTTCCATCTCCCTCCCCTCTATTTTCCTTAGGAGAAGATAGATTTCTATACCCTATTGCTTGTATGGCTTATTTCCCAGTTGCATGCAAAAATAATTTTTAACATTCATTTTTAAAACTTTGAGTTCTACCTTCTCTCTCTTCCTTCTTCCCCATCAACCCTCACTGAGAAAACAAGCAATTTGATATAGGTCATACATGTGTAGCCATGCAATTCTAAGCACATTTCCCTCTATCCTGTCCTGCCCTCCATTTATTCCATTCTCAAAAGCATTTGCTTTTGATTACTCCTTCCACCAATCTGCCATCTCTTCTATTATCCTCCCTCTCCTATTCCCTTCCTCAATTGAATGTGTGTTATTCTCCCCTTAAGCCAAATGTGATGAGAGTAAGGCTCACATATTCCCTCTTACCTCCCCCACTTCATCTACTCTACTGTAAAAGCTATTTCTCACCTTTTTATGTGAGATGACTTCCTACATTCTGCCTCTTTCTTTCTCTTTCTCCCAGTACATTCCTCTCAACACTTGATTTTATTTTTTAGGTATCCACCCTTCATATTCAGTTCACCCTGTGCCCTCTGCATACATGTGCACACACACATATATCTACACATATGTAGTATACACATGCAAATATCTATATCTATCTCTCTATTTATACCTATATAGATATATCTATATATAACTATATATGTATATATATATCTCTCTATATATCTATATCTATATAGTCCCTCTAACTACCTTAATACTGAAAAAAAGTCTTATGAGTGACAAATATCATCTTTCCACATAGGAATATAAACACTTCAACTTTATTGAGTCCCTTATAGCTTTTATTTCCTTTTTACCTTATCATGTTTCTCTTGATTCTTGTAGTTGAAAGTCAAATTTTCTATTCAACTTTGGTGTTTCCAGCAAGAATGTTTGGAAGTCCTCATTTCAATGAAATTCCATTTTTTTCCCCTGAAGTATTATACTCACTATTGCTGGGTAGCTGATTCTTGGTTTTAATCCTATCTCCTTTGACCTCTGGAATATCATATTCCAAGCCCTCCAATCCCTTAATGTAGAGGCTGCTAAATCCTGTGTTATTCTGATTGTGTTTCTACAATACTTGAATTGTTTCTTTCTGGCTGCTTGTAATATTTTCTCCTTGACATGGGAACTCTGAAATTTGACTACAATATTCCTAGGAGTTGTTCTTTTCAGATCTCTTTCAGGAGGTGATTGGTGGATTCTTTCAATATTTATTTTACCCTCTATTTCTAGACTATCAGGACAGTTGTCTCTGAAAATTTCTTGAAAGATGATGTCTAGGCTCTTTTTTGATCATGGACCAATAATTTAAAATTGTCTCTCCTGGATCTGTTTTCCAAGTCATTTGCTTTTCCAATGAGATATTTCACATTGTCTTCTATTATTTTTTCATTCTTTTGGTTTTGTGTTATAATTTCTTGATTTCTCATAAAGTCATTAGCTTCCATTTGCTCCATTCTAATTTTTAAGAAACTATTTCTTCAGTGAGTTTTTGGATCTCCTTTTCCATTTGGCCAGTTCTGCTTTTTAAGACATTCTCCTCTTTGGCTTTTTGGACCTCTTTTGCCATTTGGGTTAGTCTATTTTTAAAGGTGTTATTTTCTTCAGCATTTTAAAAATCTCCTTTAGTAAGCTATTGACTAGCTTTTCATGATGTTCTTGCATCGCTCCCATTTCTCTTCCCAATTTTTCCTCTACTTCTCTTACTTGATTTTCAAAATCCTTTCTGAGGTCTTCTATGGCCTGAGACCATTTCATACTTTTCTTGGATGCTTTGGATGTAGGAACCTTGACCTTGCCATCTTCTTCCAGTTTTGTGCTTTGATCTTCCTTGTTGTAAAAAAAAAATACCTTTTCACCAAGAAAATAACCTTATATAGTCTTATTTTTTTCCACTTTTTGGTAATTTTCTCAGCCAATTACTTGATTTTTGAGCTCATTGTTAAGTGGAGGGTGTACTGACCCAAGTTTCAGGGGGTTTTGTACAGTTGTTTTCAGAGATATCTCTAGGGACGTGTAAATTCTCAGTTCCTCCAAAGTGGTATGATCAAAGGAGAGATGTTTACTCTTCTCCTGGCCTTCACTCTGGTCTGTGAGTGACCACAAGCACCTTTTCTGCCCTGGAACTCTGAGTAGGATTCCCTCTCCATAGCTGTTACCAACTCTGTCATGACAGTGCTCCTCTTTGTCCCAGGACTACAACCTAGATCAGCCATTTGATTCCCCCACTGTCTGTAGGCTGAGATCTCCTGCCCCTGAGGCTGGTGCTGGGGCCAGACCATGCTCCTCTCTCACCCAGGTAAGAGAGATTTCCCACTGACCTTTGAAACTGTCTTCGGCATTTGTCAGTTGAGAAGTGTGGAGATCACTACAGCTGCCAGTGATTCAGCACCCTGGGGCCTGCTCCAGTCCCATCTTAGCCAGATCAGCCCATAATGGGCTGCACTCCACTCTGATCCAGGTGCAACAGATGCTTCCTGCCAGCCTTCTAGATTGTCTTGTGCTGGAAATCTAAATCACTCTTTCATTTTGTGGCTTCTTCTGCTCTAGAATTTTTTTAGAGTCATTTTTACAGGTATTTTGAGGAGTTTGGATGGAGAGCTCAGGCAGGTCCCTGCTTCTGCCCACATTTAATTTCTTATGCTGACCTGTGATAGATTGAAACTTTGAAGGGGAAAGTTGCAATGTGCAAGGGATAACTATGTACTCATCCTTTCTCACCTTGTATTGCTGTTACTTTTGAATTTTCCTCATTTTCTCTACTAAATGGTAAACAGGAGGTAAAATGAATAATATTCATTAATATTATTAATTCATTTTTGTTTCTTCCTCTCTACCCAGCACAGTGTTAGGCACATAGTGGATATTTAATTGTGTTTGCAGAATTTAATTTAATAGCAGGAATAGGGAAAGGAAAGAAAGAGAAAGAAAAGAAAAAGGCAAGTTGGCCAGAGATCTTTTTCTGGTTATTTTTTCCCAGGGACAGAGATAAAGAAGAGACAATTGTTTTTACCCTGAGTCCTTTAAAGCAAATCAGAATCAGCAAATGATGTCCACCAGTTTCAATGTTTCAGCACAGATTCCTGTGTTTAGCATTGCATTTTTTTTGCTGAAGCCTTCCAGCTCTGATGGGGAGACCATCACCACATACTAGGCCTTGGTGAGAAACATGTTTTGTTCTGCTTAGGTGGCTTGGCTGTTTATCACATACTACAGACCAAACGGATTACCTGAAGGCCACATCTTTCTCTCACCACAACAGAAATATGTATTTTACCAAGTGCTCCTGACAACTAAGACATCCATTCTAAACTTTGGGTTGCTGGGAAAACAGAGCTACTCTTTCCCTCTCTGGATAGGGGCATAAAACTAAAACCTAAAACAAATTGTCCCCCTCTTGCCACCCCACATATTCAGCTGTCTTTCCTCTTCTCCTTTGATGTTCCCTCTTAGCTACTTCTGTTCTACACTCCCTCCCACTCCTAGCTCCACCATCCGCTTGGATTCTTTCCACCCTCACCCACAACCCCATGCTTCACTTGGGAGCTGGTAATGAATCATTCTTTAACTGATGCCCAACCCAGAGTCACATGTGGGAACCTTAAAACATGGTTTGTTCCCTCACACTTAGGGAACATGGCTTACGGGTGGATGTCTATAGACATGTATAGAAAAGGTTTTCAGCTCCTATGCAAGCACTCAAGTTGACAATATGTATATATCAAGAACAGCTCAGTCTTTATTTAACTCTACAGAACATGAAAAATACACAAAAGGCTCACAGTAATTTATAAATACAACTCCTTTATCTGGTGAGTTCCTCTTCTTTCTCCCCCATTCCCATCTTCAAGGACTACATAGTTCTCTACACTTAAAGAGTCACCTTAGAAAAATCCCTTAGAAAGGAAATGCGTTTCAGGTCAATACGTAGGTAACTCCCCTATTTTTTGGTCAGTGTTCCACATCCTCTAGGGACTTCTACAATCCTCTACACTTAGGGGCTACCCCAAAGGTGAATTTTTTGAATTTTGGAATACTTTGATTTCTAGAGAATAATACCCTCTTTCTTAATGAACCTGTACAGCCCATATAACTCACAGTAAAATCAAGGGGCTAAGGACCAATTTTACTCTTTCATGTTGTAACTCAATTCTTTGATGCTCCTATAGATTTCTGTGTGCGTATGTATGCATGTATATATACATATATGTATACCCACACACATGCATGTGCACACATACCCATACATTTACATATATGCATACATATGCATATTTATGTGTATATGCAAATGTGTATATGTGTGTGTACACACACACACACATACACACACATATATATATATCTGTTGCTCTTCTCTTCAGGAGTTTAAGTTCAGGAATATGGCATTGGTCAAGAACTCAGTACTATTCAAGATATGCCCCTTTTTCTCTCTAAGAGGCTCTGCCTAGGAATTGTTGCCATCCTATAAATGATCCTCAGCTGTTGCAATCTCTTGGGTTATATAGTTCCCTCCTCTCCCAGGGCTATCCTATTTCCTTCCTTCCCTTCTTTATATACATACTTTCAGGATACCTTGGATGCTCTGTCACTGACTTCACACAGATATCAACTTTGGTCCTAGAGGTTCTGCCATTGCCTCTTCATGGCTGTCACCTCTGGAACTGAAAGGTTATAGCCTTGGCTCTGGAACAGGAATTTCCAGTGCTCTGGGTAATGGTGCAGATGCAAAGTCTTCATCCTCTAGGGACATAGTTCTATTCTCTGCAATAGACAAAATGTCTACTTCTACCTCATCTTTGGTTTTTCCTCTGATATGCTTCACCAGTTTAATCAATCAATAAATATTTATTAAGTACTTACTGTGTGCAAATTTAAGTGGGTAGTTAAGTTGGACAATGGTCTCAATGCAATCAAATATCCCTAAATTCCATGACTAAGACAACTAATAGAGAGGCCAAAGGAATTCTCCACACCTCATCAATGTGATGTCCTCCATTATCTCAAAGAGGATATCCATATTTATTCTTGGTCATACTTTCTCCACAAAGGCTACTTCCTCTCCTCATATTAATACTCAGAAAATTATCTAACAAAGTTATGCCAACTGCTGCATCTTGCACATGTCATCTTAGTATATTCATGGAAGATACTTTCTTGGAGGAAAGCCTTTATAACTGCACTTTGCTCTATAGAATTAACTGCTTTTAAAAAGAACCAACGAACTCTTTCTATATGTGTGTATATATATATACATACTATATATGTGCACATATATAAATAAATTTGTGTACATACACATACATATATTTGTATTTTTTACCTTTTAGTTGATTGCATAAATGTAAAGATGTGACTGGCTTTAGAAAATAATTTGAGAAAGCCAGTCCTTTTCCTTCTCGTGTTTTTAGCAGTAATACCTTGGAAACATGAGATACATGTACACTGAGAGATTCTCATAAAGATTTTGTAGTTGAGAAAGAAGGCATTTGGATCAGTAGTCTTTGGTATTCACTCAATAGCTTTTGTGTGTGTATTCATGTGAGATATCATTCGTGATTTTTTTTCTACTTGTTCCATATCTCCCTCCCTACCTTCAGATATCTTGAGAGTCTATCAGAATCCTCAAAATTGTATTGCCTCCAGCACAGACTCCTTTTATGTATGTTTGGTCTAGTTTAGATGCTCTTTTCATCTTACTTTTCTTTAATTCTGTAAAGGAGGTACAAAGAAAGAATTAAGAGGTGTTTTCATTCTTTGCTCTTTTAGAAGGTGCCCACTGTATCTGGGACCATCTCCAGTCATCCTGGTCTATGTCTGGTCACTGGACCCAGATGTCTCTGGAGGAGAAAGTGAGGCTGGTGACTTTGCACAGCCCTGCCTCACTTAAATCCAATTCACTTGAAAATCATGGCATCACCTTTCTGATGGCATGGTTCTCTTTGATAAGAAAGGACAAACAAGAACAACATTCAGGAGGTATGAAATTCCCCACTTGTTGGAATTCTAGGTGAGCCACATACCTGGTTACCTTGAGGAGAAAGAACACAGATCTTGAGAGATTATTCTGTATTTAACCCTCTATACCTATCTATGCTGCACTTTGGAAAAGGCACAAAGGAAAATGTAAAGAGCAATGCCCTGTAAAATCTGATTTCTTTCTCTATAACTGACTCTCTTCCTGACTACTATTGATAACTTTCCTGATTATCAGAAATGACCCTACTCTAGCCAGACAGACATCTTCCTGTCTTTTCTAATTGTCTCTAGAATTGGCCAGTTTTCTTTTTAAAGCAAACAGGGACATGTGTATCTTCAGATAGCCAATGGCTATCCAGTTTATAATCCCATTAAATTCAATTCAGGATCTTCTTTACACCTCCTAAAAGAACAAAAGAGTGTAAGTGCTGGTTTTTATGGTGGCAGTTTTGTTTATGATGAACACTTCGAGGAAGGTGAATGAGTACCCAATGAAATGTTTCTTGTTTCTTTGGACTTATGAAGAAACCAACTCCATAAATTCTTTGCTTGTGTCACTAAGTAAACCTGTGAACCATCCTTTCATTAGTTGTAAATTCCTTATTTTTCTGGCTTTTGTAATAGTGAAGATGTCAATGTTAATATAGGAGCAGGAAATCATATTCAGAGTTGGAAGGATCATAGAAGCCATCACGCCCAACCCCTCTCATTTTTCAAATGAGGCCAAGAAACATTTTTTGCGCAAGATAATTTATTTGGTTCCATAAACATAACACTGGGGGAAAAATACTCACCAAAGGTACCTGCCATGGAGGGTATCTACCAAGAAGTCCAAGTGGAAGAGGGATTCATTAGAGAGATAGCATGTCTTTTATCACCTCCTGCTTGTGCATAACATTGTTCTAATTATATCAAGTCCTAAACTACAGTGCTTCCTAAATGAGATCTATAACCAATTGACTTTGGCCCTCCAGCAGCTTAGAATTCCTCAGTTCAAGTGATCCACCAAGCTTCTGACTTCCCAGTAGCAGGAATTACAGGCATGTGCCACCACTGTTTCTGGCTATAAATTCATCTTTTTAGGAACAGTTTTCTGATGATGCTAAATATCTTTAACTTGTAGAATGCCATGATTTCTGAAGAATCAGAATTGTACATCACCAATAGACCCACAATGAGAAGGAGAGATGGTGGACATAAACAGGCTGCAGCATGTTACTAATGATTTGCATGAAAGAAATAACATAAAACATCTCATCAAAGAGAAGTATGCCTGAAAAGATGAGAGAGCCATGAAGGAAGAGCAAGGGCTAACAGATGGACAGCACATGTGCTGTCCTGACTCCCATAAAATGTTCAAAGACCTAGAGAAAAGCCCCCAGCGCATTGGGTGGACACCCTACGGAGCACGTATGGGAGGAGAAAGAAGAATGTTATATGGGTAAGAAAGCCATCTGCACCCATCTCAACAAAATCATAGATTTATACAAGAGGGGAGACTTCCTCTTCCTTGAATCCCATCATTCTCCCTTCCTGCCAATCCATGCTCCTTCTTCTCCTTCAAAACTAGTGAATTCTTATTTCAGTGTTTCCTGAAATTGCATGAGGGAGCCCTATTGTGAAGGAGAATAGTGGCTCCTTATGTACGAGGTCCCTTCTACCCCCACTGCACCTCAGAGGGCCTGCCCATGATGTTTGTTCTGTTGATTTGATTCATCATCTGGGGATACCTTGAAGCCCTACAACATTCTTGGTGATCGTTTTCCTTTCCCAATGTTACCTCTCACTGCGTAGTGCCCCTGGCCTCCCACAGTTACCTCTTGTTCAGTTGTTTAGTTCTGTCCAACTCTCTGTGACTCTGTATTGGGTTTTCTTGGCAAAGATACTGGAGTGGTTTGCCATTTCCTTCTCCTGCCAGTTAAGTCAAATAGAGGTTAAGTGACTTGCCCAGGGTCACACAGGTAGTAAGGTCTAAGGCTGGATTTGAATTTGGGTTTCCTAACTCGAGGTCCAGTGCTCTATCCACTGAACGATCTAGCTCCCTCAACAGTTATCTCTAGGAACCTCTAATGCCTCGCCTTGACATTTGTGCCCTCTTTGTCCCGCTTTGCATGGTGCTTTGTACATATTGCTGATATCTACCATTTTATATAGTGCTTTAAAGTTTACAACACTTTTTACATATGTTAACTCATTTGATCCTACAATAAACATGGAAAGGTAGATTCTATGATTATCACCCACTTTTTGCAGTTGTGGAAATTGACATTAGGAGTGACTTGCCCAGAGTCGCACAACTAGTGAGTGGTGGGGAGGTATTGAAACTCAGATTTTCCTCAATACAATAGCACACTATTCACTGCCTCCCTCCCTCCCTCTCTGCCCCCCACCCCTGCCCCAGCTGCCATTACAGGTGTGTGATATAGCCCTGGTGGAGATAAATATGTGGAAATATAAAGAAAATGGACTGATCTGGTGATGAGAGTGAGGGATAAAGTGCCCAAGTGCTCCAAAGTGCTCTCTGCAAATCAAAAAAAAGAGGAAAGCTCTTAGCACATCATTTGAACCCCTCCTGGTAAACTTATTGGCAAATTCAGACACTAGCTGCACAAGATGGGACAAACCCGGATGTCTGGGGATCTGCATAACTGCAGGGAATATTCAGATTGATGAGACCGCAGACCCAGGGAAGCAGGGTCTCTTAATTGCTTTTCTTGGGTAGTTTAGTGAAGTCTGTGGACCCGTTCTCAGAATAATGCTTTTAAATATATTAATATATTAAGTATAAATGCATTTAAATATGAAATACATAAGGTTACAAAGGAAACAATTATATTGAAATGGTAATCAAATTATTTTTAAAAGGAAGTTCACAGACCCCAGGTTAAGAGGCTCTGCATTCGAGTAATGCATTATAAATGACTTGCCATAGTGTCTGTAGTACGATTTGAACTTGTGTCTTCCTGACTATTGTCCAGTCCAGTATTCTACCCACTGGACTCACTATCTGCCTTTAAGACACTCCCTAGTGGAGGGTTGAGGATAGAATTCTTTCCCATTTAGCCCTTCCAGGTCTCTGAAAGTACACTAGACCCAACAGTTTCAAAGTTCCACATTCCACACTCTCTCTGGACTCCCTCCTCCCAACATCTCCTGACTCCCAAGAGCTTCTATCAAAGCCTTCAGGTGTTCCCCAGTGCCCACGTGCTTAACGAGGCTGTGACTTCTCGGTTACTGAAGAATTAGCCATGCGTCAGGGAGCTCTAATGAAAAGCCTCTCTGGAGCTGTTTGGGATTAGTGTTCATTTAGGAACCAATTGAGGGTCACTTGGGGGATGGAGAGGATGGAAGAAAAGAGTGGAGAGGGCTCAAGCTATCGATGTCATGGGAAGGGGAGAGGAATTTGCTGACAGGTGGGCTAACCAAGTCCTATGGACAAGGTGAGTCCAGTTGGTAGAATAGAAAGAGAGTCAGAGTAGAGGTGTGTGGCCATTCCAGTCCTGGCCCTGCTACTTGCTGGCCCTTAGGCAAGTGAATTCTCTTATATGAGCCTCAGTCTCCCCTAAAATAATAACAATGACTAGTATTTGGACAGCTAGGTGCCACAGTGGATAGGCAGAGTGCCAGACTTGGAGTCAGAAAGATCTGAGTTCAAATTTGGCTTCAGACACTTAGTGGATGTATGACCCTGGGTAAGTCACCTAACCCTGCTTGCCTCAAATTTCTTCATCTGTAAAAAGAAGGAAAGGGCAAAAGCATTCCAGTATCTTTGCCAAGAAAATCCCAAATGGGGTAACTGAGCCAGACAGGACTGAAACAACTAGAAAAAAACACAAAAACTATCATTTAGGTAGCGTTTGAAGGTTTACAAAGCATTTTGCAAATGCTATCTCACTTGATTTGGTGTTGTTATTATGTCTGTTTTAGAGATGAGGAACCTGACCTGAGATTGTCATTGACGCACGGGTTTAGAGCAGTGCTTTTGGAGTGGTGAAGAATCTGGCAATAGTAAAAGGTTTCTGAATGTGCAACGACCAAAAATTAATTAAAAATCAAATGAGTGATGAATCCGAGGTATTTCTGGCAGAGCTTGCCTGCGTGGCATCGCACAACTTCACTGCAGCCTTGCTTCTGAACAGGAAGCACGCCCACTTTGCACTGCGCATGCCCTCAGGCCATGCAATGTCAAGGAACTCTGCCAAAATGCAAAAATGGGTCAGGAGTGGAAAAAACTTTAAGAAGCCCTGGTTTAGACTCGGGTAGCCATATGTGACCTCAAGGCCATAGGTTCCCCAACTCTGGACTAGACGATCTTTAGGGTCCATTCTAACTCTGATGTCCATTGGCTCTATGAACATTAAGGCTTGAGGAGAGGTTGGAGCAAGCCATTCCACAGGCCACCCTCTCTAGGGAGGAATAAACAAGTGAATGGGGCCACCATCAAAGTGAAGATGTAGGGTCACAGACTCAGAGCTGGAAAGCATCTTTGAGACCATCTAGTTTAACCTTCTCCTTTCTGAAAAAAGGAAACTGAGATTCAGTTGATCAATAAGCTTTTCTTAAGTGTCCACTATGAGTCATGCATGGAAATACAACAAAAATGAGAAGTCCCTACCCTCATGGCACTTATGTTCTGGAGGGGGCAGGGGAGGAAGAGACAACCTGTACCAATCTAAGTATATGCACCAGAAATAGAAGGTATTGGGGTGAGGAGATGCCAGCTTGAAGGATCAGGAGAGGCTTCATGGAGACAAGGTGCCGCTTAAACTGAGTTTTGGGGGAACCTAGAGAGTCTAAGGGTAAAATAAGAATGGAGTGTGTTCCAGGCACAAGGGACAGACAACATGTGCAGAGCTGGGCGATACAAGGTTTGTGTGTAAGGAACATGAAGAGGACCAGCATGGTCAGAATTCATAAAGGAGAGTAAGAAGCTGGAGCCTTTAAATGTCGAATTGAGGACTCTGTACTTGCTATTTGAAGGCATGAACCAACTATTTCTGCCATTATATTTCCACTGCCTAACCTACTTCCTGGCCCATAGCAAGTGCTTAATAAATGCTTGCTGATCGATTGATTGGTTTGGAAAGGTTAAGTGATTTTCTTTTCTTTTTTTTAATTTAAAAGATTGTTTTTCAATGAACATTTGTTCTCTCTCTCTCATCTTCCTTAATTTTAAAGAGAAAAACAAAATCCCCGTAATAGATACATTCAGCCAAATAAAAGAAGCTCCCTCATTCTCCACATCTAGTGATATGTCTCATTCTGTTCCCCGAGTCTATCTTTTTCTGCATCAAAAGGTGGGCAACGTTTTTCTTTATTGTTCTGCTGGTATCCTGGTTGATTGCTTCATTGATCAAAGCACTTACCTGATGTTTGGAGGTCACAGAATTGGTAAATAGTAGAGTCAAGGGTTCAGGTTAACTGTGTAAGGAGGTGCTTTCTACTAGAGCCTGAAAGCATTTATGGCACATAAAGAAGACTCTCCACAAATGAACCCTCTTTCAGTGACTTGTCACTTTTGCTCTGCCCCCCCCCCCCACTCCTTTTCAGGGTCCTTCCTGCCCAAGGATTCCACAGGGAACTATGGAATTCACAAGTACCCTGGGCACACATAGCTGCTTTTCTCAGTCCCAATAAGATTCTTCCTAAGGTCTTATACCTGGTGTGCCCCATCTATAAGGAATGGTCAACTCCTCTTCCTCTGGAAACTACTTTGGCTCAACCAGGTTACCTTGGAAATGTTAGGGCTGGCAGGCATCTTGGGCATAATCTAGCCTAATCCTCTGATTTTAGAGAAAAGTTGCTACTCGTTAAAGGTCTTATTTCCTTTTCACATTGAAAAGATTGGTTGTTGGTGTGAGAGGTAAGAGGAGGTTATCTTCTACAACTTTCTTAATAAACTGAGGCCCTAGAAACCCTGAAAACCCACTTAAGGATAAAGGAGTGTTTCTGAGGGAAAATTTGCAGAGTAGTGTGTGTGTGTGTGTGTGTGTGTGTTTGCGTGTGTGTGTGTGTGTGTGTGTGTGTGTGTGTATTAGGATCACTTAAACCAGCCCCTGGACAATGTCTGCTCAGGGATTGGACCCTGAACTCTAACCACCCTTAGGGAAAGGGATGGTTATAAAGATGGTAATAAAGATGTACTGCCACCTTCAGACAAACTTTGTTTAAACTATTGCATCAAGTGCGGACGTCTAGCTGCCTCTGGTAATGCCTCCTCCTCTGGATCAGGCAATAGACTGAAGGCAAGAGTCCTATTTCAAAGTCACAACATGATAGGAGAATGCTGTTTATGAAGCTATTTAGATTTTATTCAGATCTCTATAGAGTTGAAGGGCAGCTAAATGGTCCAGTGGATAAAGTGCTGGGCCTGGAGTCAGGAATTCTCATCATGAGTTCAAATCCAGTCTCAGATACTTACTAGGTGTGTAACTCTGGACAAGCCACTTAACCCTGTTTGCCTCAGTTTTCTCATTTGTCAAATGAACTGGAGAAGGAAATGGCAAACCACTTTTACCAAGGAAATTCCAAATGAGATGAGGAAGAGTTGGATGTTACTGAAATGACTGAACAACAAACTTGAGTTGAGAAGGTACTGGGTCTACTGAAACAATTTTAATATACCACAATAGTGAGTAAGGTACCATGCAATCTAGATGCAGAACACGGTACAAGTTGCATCCAGGGGATCTCACTGGAGAATCTCCTGGGATGCTCATACTCTGTGTCCCAGTTTCTGGGAATACCTGAATGGAATAACTGAATGGAGGTTGATTGTATTGGGCATGAAAAGGGTAGACCCAGCAGTGTGCTGGCAAATATATGACAGCTGCTTCAAGAGGAAAAAAATAATTTTGCATGACTTATTTTAAACTTTAATTTGCATCATTAGCATTTTTCCAGCACTTTCTTAAGTCAACCAACAAAACAACAAATCAAGCCCTGATTTACAGCAGTTGTTGATTTCTAAGATGGAAATACACGCACTGAAAGGTTAACAATTGACTCTCCCCAGAGGGTAGGAGCTGGCTCTAGCACATCCCTAGGTAAATTCAAAGTGGTTAATGAGTTGAAAGTGAAGAGGAGAGAGGGAAAGAAAATATACAGGTATCTTCTATGAGTTCAAGTGACAAGGTCTGGAGGAACTATGCCCCTGTTTGCTGAAAGACCTGGCAGGTATGATTACTGAGCTACTGTTAATAATCATCACAAGTATGGAGAATGTGATGTCATAGAGTCTATGACATCTGTTTTCCAGAAAAAAAGGGGGGAGGTAAAAATGTAATCTTCAACTCATCGGCTGGTGAGTTTGCCTTTGATTTCTAGCTCAATTCTATAATATTAAAAAGATAGCTTGTGGATATTTAGAAAGTGAAGCAGTAATCAATGAGCAACAGTATGACTTCATCAAGAACAGGTCATGCCAGGCTAGTATAATTTTATTTTTTTTGATTAAATTACTAGATTACAAGAATCCTGTGACCATGTTTACCTAGACTCCACCAAAGTGTTTGACAAAGTGTCCTATTCTGTTGTCGTGATCAAGACAAGAGAAATGTGGACTAGATGAAAATAGAAGGTATTCCAAAAGTAGTTTTAGACTATTCAAGCTTAAGTTTTCACTAAGACTTTTGGGACACCCTGTATTATTAGATGCATTCAGAAGCAGTGAAATGACTGAAAGCAAAGAACTGTTCCTGGAATCTTTTTAACCCTGTACTTTTCAATATTTGCATCAATCATTTAGTTGAAGGCATAGAAAGAATGTTAATTAGTTGTGAAAATGACCAAAGCTGGGTAGGAGAGTTAACACAGAGAATAACAGAGTTAGGATCTAAAAAGATGTTGACTTGCTAGAACAATGGGCAGAATCTAATGAATCAACATGTGATATAAGTAAATGTAAATGTAAAGTCCTACACTTGGGTTCAAAAAATCAACTTCCCAAGTTGAAATGGGGGAGGTTTGGATAGACAGCAGCTCTTATGAAAAAGATTTGGAATTTTAGAGGACTATAAACTCAATAGGAATCAATGCATGAGAGTTATTCCCCCTTGTTTACTGGGCAGTGAATCATAAATATAGAATGGATGGAATGTTCCATCTGTTTCTCCTTTGTATGGTCCTCCCTGAGATGCTTTTGACCATGCTGCTCCTCTCTGGTTCATGGAGTCCCAAACAGAAATATGTATTCATTGTATATGAATATATATTTCCAATCACTCCAATAAGTGATCTGACCCTCCTGGATGAATGGAAAAGGAGGACTTTAGCTGCTGGAAGGGAGAGAGTATAAGCTTTCAGCATGAAGTGATAAGAGAGGGTTCATGGTTAAGGTCAGGGATGCCAGGACAGAATGACAGGGGTAAGAGGCTCCCTGCCAGGGACTGCTGCAACATGCACTCACTCTAATGCATCAAGGATGAGCTAGCTAAGGCAAGTTGGAGGTCACCATCAGATACTGAATGAAAAAGCACTGACCAGCAAGAGTTTTAATTGCACTAGTTCCTGAGTCCAAGTGTTAGATCATCAATCCAAAGTACTGAATTCTGTAGTCTTCATTTAAAGAACTGTCCTGCCATGAGTGTGAATAGAATTTCAGCTAGGAATCGTATAGTAGCAACAATTACAATAGTTTGCATTTATATAGCATATTTGGGTTTGCAAAGTGCTTTACAAATATCATCTCATTTAATCCTCACAACAATCCTGGGAGGTAGGTGCTATTATTATCTCCATTTTACAGGTGAGGAAACTGAGGTAGACAGAAGTTCAGCGACTTGGTCAGTGGCATGCAGCTAGTAAGTGTTGGAGGCTGGATTTGAATTCTGGTCTTCATAACTCCAAACCTAGTGCTGCCACCTAACTGCCTTGATAGACTTTAATACACCCAACTGCTTAACACAGAGTGTCCTAAAAATCTTAGTGCAGTTTTAAACTTTAATAGCTGTCTGTGCTCCATTTCACTATTGCAAGAGAAACAGGTGTGGAGTTAAAGAAAAACAGAACCTTGAATTTTCTAGGATTGTTGGGTTTGAGAGATATGAGAAAATCACATAGACAACTGACTGGGTGTGGGAGAGATTACAGGCATGTGGTGTGGTCAAGTGATAGATGTTTTATTATGTATTACTTTTTTTGAACCTCTGACAAGAATAATGCATTGTATACAGTTAAGCATATTCTGTGGGTTTCTATGGGGAAGTGACTCCATTATTCGAAGGTCATGTAACTAGGTCTCATTCAAATGCCAGAAATGCAGGAAGGAGGCAGGGTTTCTGGTAGGATAGGGGCTTGAAGTTGATTCTTATTGGATTCATTCATAATAGCCATGCTTCTTCAATGACTTAGCCTGGTCATCCAGAGAAAGGCAGAGTTGGGAGTTAAAAAGTCTTCTACTCTCAAAGAAACAAAGAAAGCTTGGCACTTCTCCACCATTTCTACTTGATGGAGTGGAAGGGCTATAATGACCAGGGTTAAGTTTGAGACTTGCCTGGCATCTGATCTTTTCTGTTGAATAGACCCACAATCAGTGTTGGCAGCACCACATGATGGGTAAATTGGTACATAATGCTATTCCTCCACCATTTTTTATTTAATCTGTTCCTTTTGAAAAAAGACATTCTGTTCCATGGCTATATTCCCACCACATATCATATCTATCAAATCTCAGTGAGATTGTAGAAGTCATGTTTACCTCTTAATATTGAGATCTCTTTGATGAGTACTCTACATATTTGTGTACAGATATTTGAGGTCATGAGTATTATCACTGCCTGATTTCCTGAATATTGCCTTCAATGAATTATTGAAGACTGCTGGTCTTCTCCATTTATGTCTGTTATTCTCTGTGATTTGGGAGCAGCTAGGTGACACAGTAGATAGAATTCTGGACTTAGAATCAAGGAGACTCACCTTCATGAGTTCAAATGCAGCCTCAAACACTTATTAACTGTGTGATCCTGGGCAAGTCACTTAACCTTTTTTGCCTCAGTTTCCTCATCTATAAAATGAGCTGGAAAAGGACATAGCAAACCACTCCAGTACCTTTGCCAAAAAAATTTTCAAAATGGGGTCACGAAGAATGGGACATGACTGAAATGATTCAACAACATTCTCTGTGACTTAAAGGATGGAAGTGCGTGGTTTTCCTTTCTATCTCAGTTTCCTGGTTAAAACCTTTGTCAGCAGATCACCAGACAAATCTGTCCTACCTAGCTCTTATTAGCTATATTCCAACCCTGGCAAAAAGCATGTCTGTCATTCCTGTATGTTAAGTCCAGGTCCAAATACTCAATTCTTTGATATTATTTTTTTATCCAACTATCCACTTATTATGTATCCCTTTCTCTTCTGAAGTTCCTTTGAAGTAGCTGCAATGATTTTTTAAACAAATAAAATAAAATATCACCTTGCCCCTAAGATTTTCAGTTTCTTATTCATGACTTCATAATCTCTAGAGACAATTGCTAGTTTCCTTCTGGCAAAATTATTTGTTCCCACATGTATCACTAGAAGTGGAAAATAGTGAACTAGCCTAACAAGGTTCTTTCTCACACCAGGGGGAAGAAAGTATCCTTTCTCAATGTTCATGTCAAGTTGATGTATAGGTGTCTTGGTACTCTTATTCACAGAGTAGCTAACCACTAAAATGCCTTTCTTCTTCCAGTACCCAAGATTTGACTGTGCAACATGGAAGACACTGGCACAGGACTGCTCAGTATGATGTGCCCACATCAGAAAGGGTGCTGTGCTCTATGAGCAAAGTAGAATTGTGATAGCACAAAGTAAATATAGGATGTGCAAATTTGGAGTATCCATCCCAAATATTCACACAGAGTATCTGTGCCCAACCCATGGTAGAGCATTCTGAGCTTGTATTGGTCTGATCAATCACAGTCAGACACAATGAAACTTCACTTCATCATGCTGATGTCATTTTGGTCTTCTTGGAAAACAAAGGACAAGGGGCAGAGTCAAGATGGCAGAGTAATAGCACACACTTTCTAGAGTGCTGCCCCTAAACCAACCAAATACTCGTAAAAAATGACTGCAAACAAATTCTGAAGCTGCAAAACCCACATAATGATGGAATGAAGCAAATCTCCAAGCCAACACAGCCTGGAAGGTCTTCAGGAAGTGTTGATGACACCACACAGGGGGCAGGGCACAATCTAGTGTGGGCTGCACCAGCACAGACAGGACCTAAGCAGGCTTTGGGGAGACTGAATCTCTTGCACCTGTGACAGTTTCCAGACTTCAGTAACCCAAAACACCGAAGACAAATTGGAAGGTCAATGGATAAGGCCTGTGGGACCGCTGTGGGAGAGTGGAGTGGTTCATCTGCAGTCACAAGGTTGAAGAAGGGGAAGGGGGCAGAGAAACCCACAGCAGCATGAGGAGCAGACACAGTTTTTCTGGAGCTCTAGGCTGACAGATTGTGGGGGAATAGAATGGCTGACAGTACACCCCCACTCCCACTGGAAGCAGAGATCTACCTTCACAAAGAGTTCAGAAGTCAAGTAAATGTTTGGGGAAATGAGTAAAAACCAAAAAAAGAATCAGACTATAGAATCTTACTTTGGTGACAAGGAAGACCAAAACATGCAAACAAAAGACAACAAAGTCAAAGCTCCTCCATCAGAAGCTTCCAAGAAAAATATGAACTGATCTCAGGCCATGGAAGAGCTCAAAAAGGGTTTTGAACAAGTAAGAGAAGCAGAGCAAAAATTGGGAAGAGAAATGAGAGTGATGCAAGAAAATTATGAAAAACAAGTCAACTGCTTGCTAAGGAAACCCCCTCCCCCCCAAAAGGTAAAGAAAATAACACTGCAAAAAAATAAATAAATAAACTAACACAAATGACAAAAGAGATCCAAAAAGCCAATGAAGAGAAGAATGCCCTAAAAAACAGAATTGGCCAGATGGAAAAGGAGGTCCAAAAGCTCACTGAAGAAAACAATTCCTTAGAGATTAGAATGGAGCAGATGCAAGCTAATGACTTCATGAAAAATCAAGAAATTATAAAACAAAACCAAAGGAATGAAAAAATAGCAGTCAATGTAAAATATCTCATTGGAAAAACAATTGACCTGGAAAATAGATTCTGGAGAGAAAATTCAAAAATTTTGGGACTACTTGAAAGTCATGATAAAAAAAAGAGCCTAGATATCATCTTTCAAGAAATTATCAAGGAAAACTGCCCTGATATTCTAGAATCAGAGGGTAAAATAAATATTGAAAGAATCTACCAATCACCTCCTGAAAGAGATCCCAAAAGGAAAACTCCCAGGAATATTGTAACCAGGTCAAGGAGAAAATATTGCGAGCAGCCAGAAAAAAAACAATTTGAGTATTGTGGAAATACTATCAGGATAACACAAGATCTAGCAGCTTCTACATGAAAGGATCTCAGAGCTTAGAATATGATATTCCAGATGGAACTAGAATTAAAACCAAGAATCACCTACCCAGAAATACTGAGTATAATACTTCAGGGGAAAAATGGTCATTCAATGAAATAGAGGACTTTCAAGCATTCTTGATGAAAAGACCAGAGCTAAATAGAAAATTTGATCTTCAAACACAAGAATCAAGAGAAGCATGAAAAGATAAACAGGAAAGAGAAATCATAAGGGATTTACTAAAGTTGAACTGTTTACATTCCTACATGGAAAGATAATATTTATAACTATTGAGACTTTCTCAGTACTAGGGGAGTTGGAGGGATTTTATATATATAGACACAGGGTGAGTTGAATAGGAAGGGATGATATCTAAAAAATAAAATTAAAGGGTGAGAGAAATATATTGGGAGAAGAAAGGGAAAAATGAATGGGTCAAACTATCTCTCACATCAAAGAGGCAAGAAAAAGCTTTTTCAATGGAAGGGAAGAGAGGGGAGGTGAGAGGGAAAAAGTGAACATTACTCATCACATTTGACTTAAGGAGGGAATGACATGCATACTCAATTTGCTATGAAACTCTATCTTACACTGCAGGAAAGTAGGGAAGAAGGGGAGAAAGGGGATAGAAGGGTGGACAAATGGGAGAAAGGCATAATTAGAAGTAAAAAGTTTTGAGGAGGGATAGGGCTTAAAGAGAGAATAGAATAAATGGGGGACAGGATAGGATGGAGGGAAATATAGGTAGTCTTCCACAACATGATTTTTATGGAAACGTTTTGCATAACAATACAAGTAACATATACATATACGTATATATATGTGTGTGTGTTTGTGTGTGTGTGTGTGTGTGTGTGTGTGTGTATATATATATATATGTGTGTGTATATATATATATATATATGATTGCTTGCCTTCTCAGTGGGGATGGGTGGGGAAGGAGGAAGGGAGAGAAGTTGGAACTCAAAGTTTAAAAACTAATGTAAAAATTATTTTTACATGCAATTGGAGAATAGGATATACAGGCAATGGGATGTAGAAATCTATCTTGTCCTCCAAGAAAATAGAGGGGATGGGGATAAGAGAAGGAAAAAGGTGTGATAGAAGGGAGGGCAAATTGGGGGAAGGGGTAATCAGAATGCATGCTGTCTTAGAGTGGGCAGAGGGGAGAGATGGGGAGAAATTTTGGAACTCAAAATCTTGTGGAAATGAATGGTGAAAACTAAAAATAAATAACATAGAATTAAAAAGAAAAAAAAGAAAATGAACCAACCAACCAACCCAGTACTGGACAGCCTTTTTGTTGGTCCCTCATAGTACCTCCAAATCTTTCAAGGGAAAACAAAAAGTCATGTCTTTCTCATGGAGTATAGTCCCATCCTCCAAAAAGAGCCCACTCCTATGACATACAACAGTTTCAGTCCTCCTCCTTCTTCTCTTCTTACTCTGTATCATATTCTTCTGCTCTCCACCCTGCTGAAACAGGTTAGGATTATTCCCTTTGGTCTCTTCAGATTCATTTTCCTTTTTGCTTTCTCCTTGAAGCACTCCTTCAAATTTTTCAAAGAATACTTCATTCTCGTTCATAAGTCAGAAAGTCTCGAAGTATTCCTTCAGACCTCTCACCTTCTTCCTGAGCAGGGAGATAAACCTATACTTGGTGCTCACATCATCATTTATAGGCTCTGTTGCTGGGGGCTCCTAGGCAAGGCTTTTTTATATTCCTTATGTTATCTAGGGACTCAAGGGCTGCCAAGGCCCTAATGTGTATTCAGCTGTTGTCTGAGAAAGTCTTTTAAAGAAATCCAAGCTTCCATGTGCTATTCACCTGTTCCCTTCCCTGCCTTTCTCTTATAATAGTCAGTTTTTCTCTTGCCCTCTTCACCACAGCACTGTATTCTTAATTTGCCACTCAATTAAATTCATTAATACTGGGAAATGGGAGATGGATAATCAAAAAATCAATCCATCAATTGACAGGCATTTATTAAATACCTACTATGCATCTGGCACTGTACTGGGCCCTGAGGATACAAATACAAAGAATGGAACAGTTCACACTCTTAAAACCCTTACATTCCAAACGGGAGAAAACCTGAATAGAATAAATATGAGGGAGAATAAATATCCATAAATACAAAGTAGTTAAATACAAGCCCGTTTGAGAGTGAGATCCCGAGCCGTTGGTAGGAATCAAGAAAGGTTTCATAGAGTAGGTAATTCTTGAGTTGAGCTGTGGCTTAAACGTTAGGGTGGGGTTCTAGGTGGCAGAGGTGAGGAGGGATTACATTCCAGGTATGAGGGAAAACAACTATGAAGCAATGGAGCTAGGAGACAGAGTGTTTGTGGAAAGAGCTGAGAGGAGGCCAATTTATCTGGACTACAGCATACAGGAAAGGGAGTAAAGTTCAAGGAAGCTCAAAAGATAAGTGAAGGACGGTTTGAGAATGGGTGATGGGAAGCTACTGACGTTTGTGGAGTAGGGGAGTGACGTGGTCAGATCTGTATTTAATGAAAATCACTTTGGCAAGACTGTGGAATAAAAAAAAAAGAGCAAAGCAATCTCATATGACTCTTTGTCAATTTTGGAAAACCTTACTACAAAATTTTAGAGTTGGAAGGGACCTTCAAGACCATTTAGTCTAACAAATTCCTAAGTAGGAATTCTTTCAACAGCAATCCCAGCAAATGATCGTTCAACATCTGTTTGTATGTTGGAATATTTAGATAGCGCAGTTGATAGAACACTGACCTTCTAATCCAGCCTCAGACATTTACTAGATCTGTGACTCTGGACAAGTCGCTTAACCCTGTTTACCTCAGTTTCCTCATCTGTAAAATGATCTGGAGAAGGACGTGGCAAACCACTCCAGTACTTCTGCCAAGGAAACCCCAAGTGGGGCATGGGGCGTCGGACACAACTGAAACGACCAAATAACAACAACAGTTTATTTATTGCTCATTTATTCATTTATTCACTCATTAATTTCTCATTATTATTACTACTATAACTATCATTATATATTATATACAAATTATTGTAACTAACTATAACTACTGTTGCTACTATTACTACCATAACTATTATTATAGCTAACTATACAACTATTATTAATACTACTTACTATAACTATTATATATACATATATAAACTATTGTAACTACCTATAACTACGACTATTATTATAACTATCATTATTAGATATAAACTTTTATTATAATTAAGTATAACTTCTATTACTAATAGTACTATTATTATTGTATAATATATGAAAAAACACATAAATTATTATGACTAGCTACAACTACAGTTATTATTATTATTATTGCTGTTACTGTCGATTTACTTTCCTTGTTGTCCCTGGTTAAACTTCTTGGGGCAGGTTCCAACTGAACTAACAATCATAGGGTCATAGATTTAGAGCTAGAAGGGACCCTAAAGGGCATGGACCTTGGAGAAGTTTCTTGATCCTTTTGGGCTTCAATTCCCCCATCTGTACATTGAAAGCATTGTCTCATCTGATGTCTACAGTTCCTTCCAATTCCAAATCTATAATTGTTATTCCATCTGTGCCCTCCCCCCACTTCTGCTTCTTTTTAGGGTACCTTGTGTTGGTGACAGCATTTGTTCCTCTCATCAATGCCTCCTCCACCAGGATGACTGCCTATTTCTCAGACCAAGGGTCAACATCCCAGATCATACAGGAACACATCCTTCCCCCAATCCTGGTACAAATCCTGGTACAAACATCTGCCCCACAGATAAAGCTCTTACAACCTCACAGCTACCAAGAAAGGAAAGGGAAAGGAGAAAACTTGAGTACCATAGAAAGAAGCTAAAATTGACTTCACTAAATATCATAGAAGCATATTCTGGGTTTACGTCCTGGCCATATGTGTTATGTGTGTATATCTTGGCTAAGTAGATATATGATCTGGATACGTGTACAATGTGGGGAGATGCACACACAGGACGCGAGAGGGATTAATTTATATTCAGCAGGCCTTACAGAGTACCTTCTTCCTGAAAGATGAGATCTATACAAAACATAATGCATTCAATGTATCTATGTGCGATGCATGTGCAGTTTTTGTGTCTTCCAGAAACTTTCTCTAGTGTTTTTTTTCTTCCTCCAATCTCATACATACACTCAGTCTTTTTGGACTTAGAACCTAAGAGAATTAGGGAAGGGAGGCTGACAGTCAAAGAACATAGGCTGATCCCTGTGCTGGTCCAGGAAGCAATGTGGACTTGGAGTCAGAATAAGCAGGTTTGAATACTGGTCAGGCCACTTATGACCTGAGGGGTCTTGGATAGATCACTCTCCCCTGGTTCTCAGTTTCTTCTGTGTAAAATGAAGGGAGGAGAGAGTAGGACTATATAATCACATATGTTCTTCCATGGTCTGCCAGTCTATGATTCTGTGTGATGCAGGCCTGGGGTGTGAATGTAGCCTGGGGTGTGTTCAGATCAGATTTGTAATAGGTCTGAGGAAAATGCTGGCCCCATCTTATGTGGACTTGAGCATCTGGAGGATAGAGGGTGGAGGATACAGATAGAATAGACCTGAAATGAGTTTGGGGAAAGCAACTGGTCCCTGCTTTCCCTCCCCTAGCTCCTATGTCATGCTTGGGTGGAATTTGGCAGGGCAGACCTATGGAATGTTGACAGTACTAGGGTTTCCTACTGGGGAAAGGAAGCTTGGGAAGCAAACTGAGTATCATCTGGGGAATGTGAGGATACTGGCTGAGTCCCCAGCAACTCTGGGAGGGTTTCCTTTTTGGCAGAAGCCATGTGTGTGGTTGGCCAGAGACATGTGGTGGGGAAGACCGTGTGTGTGATAGATAACAAGACATTAAATATAAATCTTGAATGAATTTATTCATTCACTAACAATTTATGAAGCACCTGCTATATACAGGGGACTGTGTCATGAATGGAAGAGTATCAAGCTTAGCCATTAGCTTTACTGTCATGAACTTACAGTCAAATAAGGAAATATGATATAAGCACCAGTCATGGTAAGCATTATTGCCTGGACAGGAGGAAACAATCAGGTCATATTACCATTGCAGTGCAATGACTTGAAAAATCTTCCAGAAATAAATACCCATCTTTTAAAACTCCAATGGAGCAAGTATTTATTAAGCACTTACTATATGCTGGGTGTTGGATATTCGTGTTCTTTCAGAGGTTCTGTACGGCTACAAGTCAGGGAATCCTATAGCCACTGAACAATTAAAGTTGGGGGTCAATCAAAGGACAAGGGAGAGAACATGAATTCAAATCTAACCTTAGATACTACAGACGCTTAGTGGCCATGTGATCCTGGGCTAGTCCCTTAACCACTCACTGCCTTGGTTTTCTCAACTATAAGATGAAGATCACAATAACACTTACCTCCTTGCTTACTGTGAAGATCCCATGAGATGATCACATGAGAGCATATTTACAAACGTGCTTAACCAAGCACCTAGAAGATCATAGATATTTAGTAAATGTCTGTCCCTTTCCCTGTTTCCTGACCTGTATTCATTGGTTGAAGGCGTTTCCTCATTCAAAAATTCTCTCTACTACCAAAATTCCAACTCCAGGCCCTTTTGCTATCCTGAACATGGCACAATTTCTTTCATTGACAGAATGTGCCTTGATTTTTCAGATTCCAAATTCTATACATGGAAGGATTCCACTTGCTTTGCTTGGCCCTAAGAGACAGAACAGATGAACTAGTCACAATGGAATGAAGCCAAAGAGAAGATTTTTTGGTGAATGGAAGGAACAACATTCTAACTGGTGGAGCTGTCCAAGGGCTGACTGCACTTTCTTGAGGAGGTCAAATGAAAGCCAATGATCACTTGTGAGTAATGGTGGAGAGGGAATACCTGCCTGGATAAGGGGAAGGTTGATCCCTTCTCACTCTGGGATTCTATAACCAAACCCCAAGAAACACCTCTCTTATCTCCTTCCTAAAGGAAGAGATAGTTGCCCCCTTGGAATATTGTTTCCCCCTGGAAAATTGGATATTTCTGCTCCCACCTTTGATCCCCAAAGTCATACTTTAGGAAGGAGAATTAGGCTCCAACCCCTAACCATTAGTAAGCTCTATGAGAACAGGAGTTGTAGAATTTTTATTAATAATTATTGTAATATAATGTATAATTTTTAATAATGATGATGATAATGAACCATAGCTAATATGTATATTGCCTGTTAAGAGCTGAAAAGCTCTTTACTTATATTATCTCATTTGATCCTGATGAAAACCAGATGAGGTAGGTACTATTCTTACCATCCTCATATTACAGATGAGAAAACTGAGGTTGACATCAGTAGAAGAACATCACAATCTGGCCCCCTTTTGTCCTCATTTTGAAGATGAGAAAACAAGACCAGGGATGGGAAGTCATTTTGCCAAGATGACTCAAATAGTAATGACAAACACAGGATTAGAACTCAATTCCTCTGACTCCAAATTCAGTATTCTTGCCACCATGTGCCCCTCATCATTCTTGGAAATGACTCTGGCCAGGGAGTGCTTTGTGACCTGGTTCCCTGGAAGAAAGAGGAGCCTATTTCTCCAAACCTCCGGGGGGGTTCCCCTCCCCCAGACCCCATTCCTTTCCTTCACCCCTCCACCCCCCTTCTCCTCACTCCCAAGCAGCCAGCTTCATTACATGCCCAGCCAAAGAGGAAAAAACCCTCCGATCAGATGGGAAATTAGACTCTGAGGGAAGCAGGAAATGAATCAGAGATGGGAGACAGCCCCTTTCTAAGCTACCTGTAAAGAGCTTAGGAGAGCCACAGACTGAGAGAGAGATAAGGTCCTCCACTGTTCAGGCTAAGTCTTATCTCTGACTTACAGATACACATCTAACACATCCCGGCCAATGGCAGTCTGCACATGAGTTCATAATAGCTGCCTCTGTCTCCTTCGAGCTCCCAGTGTGTGTTAGACTAAAATACACACTGGGCAAACATCTTTATGGGGAGCTGAGGTAGTCCTTAGCTCTTGGCTTAAGGTCTACATTTCTCTTAACCCAGCACCTTACAGATTTCCTGCAGGCTTCATGCGCCCAATGGCTCTGTAGCTCTGTTGGTCCAAAGACTTTCTTTGCATCCTCACATCCCTTTGAGGATGTCTGGGTAGACATCTATGTTCCCATTGGGTGGATAAAGAACATGAGCCTCATAGAGGGGAAGAGGCTAGCCTAAAGTCCCACAGCAAGTTAATGGTAGTTGAGAGTACAACTCTGGCTTCCTGATTCCCCATCTTTTCCACTTTGTCCTTCTTTCTACTCAGCTTGTTTCAAGCTCTCAGCACCCATTGAAACAGTTTTCTGATTGATCTCTCTGCTTCAAGACTCTTCTTGCTCCAGACAACCCTACCAAAGTATCTTTCCTTAAGCACAGATCTTTTTTCTTTTTTTAAATTTTTTAATTTATTTAACTTTTAACATTTATTTTCACAAAATTTTGGGTTCCAAATTTTCTCCCCTTTTGTCCCCTCCCCCCATCCCAAAACACCAAGCGTTCTGATTGCCCCTGTCTGCCAATCTGCCCCCTCTTCTATCATCCCTCTCTGCCCTTCTCTCCATCCTATACCCTTTTACCTGTATTTCTTATTTCCTAGTGACAATAACAGTACTTGACAGTTGTTCCTAAAACTTTGAGTTCCCACTTCTCTTCCTCCCTCCCTCCCCTCCCCTTCCCTTTGGAAGGCAAGCAATTCAATATAGGCCAAATCTGTGTAGTTTTGCAAATGACTTCCATAATAGTCATGTTGTGTAAGACTAACTATATTTCCCTCCATCCTATCCTGCCCCCCATTGCTTCTGTTCTCTCTTTTGATCCTGTCCCTCCCCATGAGTGTTGACCTCAAATTGCTCCCTCCTCCCCATGCTCTCCCTTCCATCATCCCCCCAAACCTGCTTATCCCCTTATCCCCCACTTTCCTGTATTGTAAGATAGGTTTTCATACCAAAATGAGTGTGCATTTTATTCCTTCCTTTAGTGGAATGTGATGAGAGTAAACTTCATGTTTTTCTCTCACCTCCCCTCTTTATCCCTCCACTAAGTCTTTTGCTTGCCTCTTTTATGAGAGATAATTTGCCCCATTCCATTTCTCCCTTTCTCCTCCCAATATATTTCTCCCTCACTGCTTGATTTCATTTTTTAAAGATATGATCCCATCCTCTTCAATTCACTCTGTGCACTGTCTCTATGTGTGCGTGCATGTGCATGTTCATGTGTGTGTGTGTAATCCCACCCAGTACCCAGATACTGAATAGTTTCAAGAGTTACAAATATTGTCTTTCCATGTAGGAATGTAAACAGTTCAACTTTAGTAAAGTCCCTTATGACTTCTCTTTGCTATTTACTTTTTCACGCTTCTCTTCATTCTTGTGTTTGAAAGTCAAATTTTCTTTTCAGCTCTGGTCTTTTCATCAAGAATGCTTGAAAGTCCTCTATTTCATTGAAAGACCAATTTTTCCCTTGAAGTATTATACTCAGTTTTGCTGGGTAGGCGATTCTTGGTTTTAGTCCTAGTTCTTTTGACTTCTGGAATATCCTATTCCATGCCCTTCGATCCCTTAATGTAGAGGCTGCTAGATCTTGTGTTATCCTGATTGTATTTCCACAATACTTGAATTGTTTCTTTCTAGCTGCTTGCAATATTTTCTCCTTGACCTGGGAACTCTGGAATTTGGCCACAATGTTCCTAGGAGTTTCTCTTTTTGGATCTCTTTCAGGTGATGATCTGTGGATTCCTTGAATACTTATTTTGCCCTCTGGTTCTAGAATCTCAGGGCAGTTCTCCTTGATAATTTCATGAAAGATGATGTCTAGGCTCTTCTTTTGATCATGGCTTTCAGGTAGTCCCATAATTTTTAAATTGTCTCTCCTGGATCTATTTTCCAGGTCAGTTGTTTTTCCAATGAGATATTTCACATTATCTTCCATTTTTCCATTCTTTTGGTTTTGTATTGTGATATCTTGCTTTCCCACAAAGTCCTTAGCCTCCATCTGTGCCATTCTAATTTTGAAAGAACTATTTTCTTCAGTGAGCTTTTGAATCTCCTTTTCCATTTGGCTAATTCTGCTTTTGAAAGCATTCTTCTCCTCAATGGCTTTTTGAACCACTTTTGCCAATTGAGTTAGCCTATTTTTCAAGGTGTTATTTTCTTCAGCATTTTTTTTGGATCTCCTTTAGCAGGGTGTTTACTTGTTTTTCATGCTTTGCTTGCATGTCACTCAATTCTCTTCCCAGTTTTTCCTTCACCTCTCTAACTTGATTTTCAAAATCCTTTTTGAGCTCTTCCATGGCCTGAGCCCATTGAGTGGGCTGGGATACAGAAGCCTTGACTTCTGCGTTTTTCCCTGATGGTAAGCATTGTTCTTCCTCATCAGAAAGGAAGGGAGGAAATGCCTGTTCACCAAGAAAGTAACCTTCTATAGTCTTATTTTTTTTCCCTTTTCTAGGCATTTTCCCAGCCAGTGACTTGACTTCTGAGTGTCCTCTCCACCCCCACCTCGCCTCCAGATCTGCCCAGCCAGCACTTGGGGTCTGAGATTCAAATGCTGCTTCCCAGCTTCAGGGCTTTGGGTGGGGGCAGGGCTGCTATTCAGTGTGAGATTAAGTTCAGGTGCTCAGGTCAGGGCAGGGCCGCCTCACGGGCTCTGTTCCCTCAGGGGGTTTATGCAGAGACCTTCAACAATGGATCTGGGCTCCTGCCTGCTTGGGGAGCCCTGGTCTGCTCCCACCTCCGCTGCTGCCTCCCGAGGGGGCCTGAGTTATGGGGGCACCCCACTCCCCTCTCGACCTGCCGAAGAGACCCTCTCACTGACCCTTGTCACCTGTGGGTGGAGGGACCTGCGCGGGTGCTGGAGATTCCGTCCCTGAAGCCTGCTTGGATCTGCTCCTTTCGGCACTGCTCTGCTGAGGCAGGGTTGGGCTCTGCTCTGGGTCCGGGGCGCGAGGGACCTTTTGCGAGAGGTTTTCAGGCTCTCTGGAGCAGAAATCTTGTCCGCTCCATTCTGTGGCTTCTGTTGCTCTAGAATTCGCCAGTGGTTCTTTTTTTTTACAGGTATTTTATGGGCAGTGGGTTCGGAGGTAGCGTATGTGCGTCTTTCTACTCCGCCATCTTGGCTCCGCCCCCTAAGCACAGATCTAACAGCGTGACTGCCCTACTCAACCAACTCCAGCAGCTTCCTATTAGAATCTTTTACAACTTTGATCCAACTAATCTTTCCAGCCTCATTGGACATTACTGCCCCTCTTCAAAACAGCCTAATAGACCTTCTTTCTGTTCCTCCTTCATGACAATCTCTTGCCTTTGTACTGGCTGTTCCCCACACCTGGAATGTCCTCCCTCCTTACCTCTACTTCACAGAGGCCATGTCTTCCTTTTAAGACACTGCTCAGACATTACCTCTGGCATGAAGCTTTTCCTGAATCCTCAGCCACCAAGACCCTTTCTCCCAGGGTACCTTGTATTTAAGTACTTTGTGTCTATGCATGTATTGTTCACTTTATATTTATGGTGCCTATATATTTATATGTACTTCTTGTTTTCACAATTAGAATGTAAACTGTATGCCAATAGGGACTGTACTACTCTTTGTACTTGTATCCCAGTGATAAGTACAGTGCCTGGCACATGGAAAAGGCTTACCAAATGCTCAATGAATTGATTTGACCAGACTAGAATTAGGATCCAGAAGGGAGAGGGGGAGGAGGCAGCCTTCCTCCTCCCAGTCTTCAGAGATGGAGAGACATTTAAGCCAAAGGAGAAGATTTATCCTTGGCTCCTTTACAGGAAGGATTAGAGACCAGCTTCTCTCTTCACCAGTTCTGGATCTTCTTCTAAGGCCACAAGGCTTATCATGACTTGGAATGAGTCATGAGATTCATGAGGCTCTGATGTTCTCACAAGTTTGCAGGCTGGTGATTGACCAGGTCACTATGTTCTGGCCTGTCTTTGAGGATTCTACTACCTGGCTAAGGATTCCTTGACCACAGGAGTTTTGGATACATACCACTTACCACTCTGGTCCTGAGCCTTAGCCATTTGCAATCTCCACCCTGGGTTTTACTTCTGAAAGGAGATGAACAGGAGAAAGTGATCAAGAAAGTACAGATCTGACTCAGGATTAAGGAGAGGTAGTAGTGGGGGAGATGTGAGTGGTACAGAGAGGAAAATGGGAGTTTGTGAAGAAACCAAGGCAGGGAAGATATGTGGGAGATGGATGTGAGCAAATGAGAAAGAGATAGGGAGCAATCAGGGACTTAGGAGATAGGGCAGATGTCACAGGACAGAGATGGGGTATGGGGAGAGAGGATAGAAATTAGGCAGGTGTGGGGAAAGAAAAAAGGGGACAGGTGTAGGGGTAATAGAGAGGGGGCAATCAAAGAGAACAGAAAGATGGCAGGTATAAGTGTGAGAGGAAAACAGAGGCAAAGATGAAGGAAAGACATGGGGCAGAAAAAGTGGGGAAGAGACAGATATTGGGGACTTAGAGATGGGCTGAAGGTAGGAGGTACAGAGAAAGGATAGTTGTGGGACGGACTGAAAAAGAGGAGTGTGAGAAGAGGACAGGGAGGACAGAAAGGTGGGAATACAGAGGGAGAAGACAAAGAGACAGAGACAGGGAAAATAGCTGGGTCTATTACAAATTTGTCTTTTTACTCTAGGATGTATGTGAGTGGGGTGATGGGTAGGAGATAGTAGATACTGGGGTTGCTAAGCAATAAAAATCCCACTGAGTGGAAGTGGGCTCAGATGCACTGAAAGAAAAAGGGCAGGAAGCTGGTCAAAGTATCATATAAAACCTCTTTTCTTCACATTATGAGGGCTTCCCTAAATCTCATCTTATTGTTCAATTGCTTTTCAGCTGTTTCTGACTCTGTGTCCTCATTTGGAGTTTTCTTGGCAAAAATACTAGAGTGGTTTGCCATTTCCTTCATCAGCTTATTTTACAGATGAGGAAACCAAGGCAAACAGAAGTAAAGTGACTTGCCCAATGTCATGTAGTTAATTGTCTGAGGCCAGATCTGAACTCATAAAGATGAGTCTTTTTGATTCTAGGCTCAGTGCTTTATACACTATGCCCCTCTTCTGTCCCTAGATTTTCACTTCTGCTGTCCATGAGGAGGAAACAAAGGGAAACAATGACTCTTCAAATCTACCCCTGTTTACTCTTCCCCCATCCTGACACATCCATCTTGTCAAAGAAACAAGACCATGTCCCTTGGACTTGGGGTTAGGGCACAGGAGATCTACTCCCCAGGCTTCATCCTCAAGCACCTTATGATCTATACTGCTGATGTTCTGAAATCATGAAATCTCAGCTTTGGGAGGGATCTCAGAAACCATCTACAGGAGGGATTTCTAATATTATTTTGTGTGTGGCATGGACCCCTTTGACATGAAACCTACAGACTCTTTAGAATATTTTTAAATGAGTTCCTGGGGGCGGAGCCAAGATGGCGGAGTAGAAAGACACACATACACATAGCTCCGAACCCACAACCCATAGAACGGCTACAGGGAAGTAACTCACGGTGAATTCTGCACTCAGAGGCCATGGAACATTGGAGCGAGGGAGATTTCTGTTCCAGAGAGACCTGCAAACCTCTTGCGGGGGGTCCTTCGTGCTGCGGACTGGGCGCCGGGACAGGGAGCTGAGTGCAGCCCTGCCGCGGCCGCGGCACCGAGAGGAAAAGATCCGAGTGGGCTTCAGGGATGGGATCTCCAGCCGCCATGCGGGTCCCTCCACCCACAGAGGGACCTGCAAACCTCTCGCAAAAGGTCCGTCGCGCTGCAGACGCGGAGCCCAGCCCAGCCCAGACCTGCTGCGGCAGCGGCCACGGCACCGAGAGATACAGATCCGAGCAGGCTTCAGGGACGGGATCTCCAGCGGCCGCACAAGTCCCTCCGCCCACAGGTGATGGGGGTCGGTGAGAGAGTCTCTTTGGTGGGTCGAGAGGGGAGTGGGGTGCCCCCATGATTCGGGCCCCCCCAGGAGGTAGAAGCTGAGAAGCGGCTGCAGACAGGGGCTCCCCAAGGGGGCAGGAGCCTGGATCCATTGTGGAAGGTCTGTGCATAAACCCCCTGAGGGAACTGAGCCTGAGAGGCGGCCCTGCCCTGACCTGAGCACCTGAACTTAATCTCATACTGAATAGCAGCCCTGCCCCTGCCAAAATCCCTAAGGCTGGAAGCAGCATTTGAATCTCAGATCCCAAGTGCTGGCTGGGAGGATCAGGAGGCGAGGTGGGTGTGAGGAGAATATTCAGAGGTCAAGTCACTGGCTGGGAAAATGCCCAGAAAAGGGAAAAGAAATAAGACTATAGAAGGTTACTTTCTTGGTGAACAGGCATTTCCTCCCTTCCTTTCTGATGAGGAAGAACAATGCTTACCATCAGGCAAAGACACAGAAATCAAGGCTTCTGTGTCCCAGCCCACCCAATGGGCTCAGGCCATGGAAGAGCTCAAAACAAATTTTGAAAATGAAGTTAGAGAGGTAGAGGAAAAGCTGGGAAGAGAAATGAGAGAGATGAAAGAAAAGCATGAAAAGCAGATCAGCTCCCTGCTAAAGGAGACCCAAAAAAATGTTCAAGAAAATAACACCTTGAAAACTAGCCTAACTCAGTTGGCAAAAGAGGTTCAAAAAGCCAATGAGGAGAAGAATGCTTTCAAAAGTAGAATTAGCCAAATGGAAAAGGAGATTCAAAAGCTCACTGAAGAAAATAGTTCTTTCAAAATTAGAATGGCACAGATGGAGGCTAAGGACTTTGTGGGAAAGCAAGATATCACAATACAAAACCAAAAGAATGGAAAAATGGAAGATAATGTGAAATATCTCATTGGAAAAACAACTGACCTGGAAAATAGATCCAGGAGAGACAATTTAAAAATTTTGGGACTACCTGAAAGCCATGATCAAAAGAAGAGCCTAGACATCATCTTTCATGAAATTATCAAGGAGAACTGCCCTGAGATTCTAGAACCAGAGGGCAAAATAAATATTCAAGGAATCCACAGAACACCACCTGAAAGAGATCCAAAAAGAGAAACTCCTAGGAACATTGTGGCCAAATTCCAGAGTTCCCAGGTCAAGGAGAAAATATTGCAAGCAGCTAGAAAGAAACAATTCAAGTATTGTGGAAATACAATCAGGATAACACAAGATCTAGCAGCCTCTACATTAAGGGATCGAAGGGCATGAAATAGGATATTCCAGAAGTCAAAAGAACTAGGACTAAACCAAGAATCACCTACCCAGCAAAACTGAGTATAATACTTCAGGGGAAAAAATGGTCTTTCAATGAAATAGAGGATTTTCAAGCATTCTTGATGAAAAGACCAGAGCGAACAGCAAAGAGAAGTCATAAGGGACTTACTAAAGTTGAACTGTTTACATTCCTACATGGAAAGACAATATTTGTAACTCTTGAAACATTTCAGTATCTGGATACTGGGTGGGATTACACACAGACACATGCACACATGCACACATACATAGAGACAGAGTGCACAGAGTGAATTGAAGAGGATGGGATCATATCTTTAAAGAAAATGAAATCAAGCAGTGAGAGAGAAATATATTGGGAGGAGAAAGGGAGAAATTGAATGGGGCAAATTATCTCTCATAAAAGAGGCAAGCAAAAGACTCATTAGTGGAGGGATAAAGAGGGGAGGTGAGAGAAAAACATGAAGTCTACTCTCATCACATTCCACTAAAGGAAAGAATAAAATGCACACTCATTTTGGTAGGAAAACCTATCTCATAATACAGGAAAGTGGGGGATAAGGGGACAAGCAGGGTGGGGGGGATGACAGAAGGGAGGGCATGGGGAGGAGAGTGCAATTCGAGGTCGACACTCATGGGGAGGGATAGGATCAAAAGAGAATAGAAGTAATGGGGGACAGGATAGGATGGAGGGAAATATAGTTAGTCCTATACAACACAACTATTATGGAAGTCATTTGCAAAACTACGCAGATTTGGCCTATATTGAATTGCTTGCCTTCCAAAGGGAAGGGGTGGAGAGGGAGGGAGGTAAAGAAGTTGGAACTCAAAGTGTTAGGATCAACTGTAATGTTCTTGCCACTAGGAAATAAGAAATACAGGTAAAGGGGTATAGAACGCTATCTGGCCCTACAGGACAAAAGAGAAGATGGAGACAAGGGCAGAGAGGGATGATAGAAGAGAGAGCAGATTGGTCAGAGGGGCAATTAGAATACTTGGTGTTTGGGGGGGGAGGGGATAAAAGGGGAGAAAATTTGTAACCCAAAATTTTGTGAAAATGAATGTTAAAAGTTAAATAAATAAATTTAATTATAAAAAAAAAGAATATTTTTAAATGAATACATAAAATGGGGCAACTAGGGAGCCCAGTGTGGTGGACCTGGAGTCAAGAAGGCTTGATCTAGTGAAATCTAGCCCTAGATACTTAACTAGCTATGTGGCATTGGGCCTCAGTTCCCTCAACTGTCAAATGGGGTTAATAATAGCACCTACCTCCTAGGGTTTTTGTGAGAACCAAATGAAATACATTTATAAAACACTTAGCACAGTGTCTGGAACACAACAGGCACTTAATAAATGCTTATCCCACCCTTTATTTCCTTCCTTCCTCATCTGCCTTAGTTTCCTAATCTGCAAAGTGAGATGCTAATAATAACACTTACTTCAGGCCATTGTTATGAAGATCCAATAAGATATTACACATAAAATGCTTTTCAGTTTCTATACAAAATGCTCGTTAACATTATTAAAATACATAGGATTACAAAATATAGCTATCAAAATATTTAGAAAAAATGGTTCAAGAACCCCCAGGTTCATGGACAGATTTAACCTTAGCCTGATCAGGAATAGCCTTTACTGCCTTCTCTACAGAAAGCCATCCATCTTTGGCTTGAAGACCTCTTTGAGGGAGAAGCCACTGTCTCTTGCCATGCCCTGTGCTCCTTATCTTCAGGAAGCATCCCCTTAACGGAAGCCTATTTCTGCCTCTTTGCCATGCTTACTTCTTGGTCCTCATTTTGGACTCAGGGGCCAAACAGAAAAAGCTCATCTCCACCATTTTCAACTATCAAGTGTTGTCAATCACGTGATGTTTCTCTGGGCTTTCTTAAAGAGGAAGGTTAAGAACTGTTTGTAATTATCATGTGACTTCATTAAGATGCCCTTTAAATATTGCTTTTAGAAGTTTGAACACATTGGGCTTTCATCTCTGGACTGCACATCTCTTCCTTTCAAAACAAAACCCTAATTTACAAACATTTCTTAGACATCCCTTAGAGAACAGAGATAAGCTGTAATGCTATGGAAATCATCACAAACTTGACTTGGTTGTTTTTCAGCTGTGTCTGACTCTTTGTAACCCCATTTGGGGTTTTCTTTGCAAAGATGTTGGAGTGGTTTGCCAGTTTCTTCTCCAGCTCATTTTACAGAGGAGGAAACTGAGGCAAACAGGGTTAAATCACTTGCCTAGGGTCACACAGCTGGGAAATATCTGAAGCTAGATTTAAACTTATTGAAGATGAGTCTTCTTGAGTTAAGCTCTATCCACTGCACACCTCGCTGCCCAACTTTACTTGGAGGGGTTTGAATTAATGCTCCTTGACATTCATGTAGGCTTTGAGATGTGTCCTTTTTAAACCTCACTGTGACCTTTTTGGTAAGTATTGTAGGTTTTAATATTTCCATTTTATTGATGAAGAAACTGAATCTCTGAAAAGTGAAGTCTATGGTCATTAGGAAAACACTAATAGTAATAACCAACATTTACCATAACAAACCATTTTGCATATGTTATATTATTTGATCTTCACGACAACTTTTTGAGGTATGTGATATTATTATCCTGGTTTTATAGATGAGGAAACTAAGGCTGAGGGACTTTCCCAGGGTCATACATTAATAAGTGCCTGAGGTAAGATTTGAACTCAGATCTTCTTGACTCCCAAGTCCAGCATCCTATCTGCTGAACCACCTCCCTGGTTCTAGTCCATATCAGAGACAGGAGAGGACATTGCCTCTCTGCTGACGTCAGAATAGCACATTTCAGAGTCAGAGAGAACTTCTGAGACCAATTAGTCCAACCCATACCAGAAGAAATATCCCAACTACAATATGTCCATCATTTGGTTATCTAGCCTTTGCTTGAAGACATTCTGTGAAGGAGAACTCATTTCCTCCTGAGGTATCCCACTTCTCTCTGCCCATTAGGCCACATTGCTTCTCCAAGTAATGAAGGTTTTTTACTGCAGATGGCAATTCAAAATGAAATTGAAATAGGTTTTGGCTTTTCTGCTCTTTTCCCGGACCCTGAAATAGCACCAGCAGGCTGCCCCTGCTCATCCCCTGTGTGATATTGGCCCATCTGTCTCTGTCTCTCTGCCTATCTCTTTCTGCCATAGAATCACAGAATTTAGTGCTGGAGGTGACATTCAAGATGGCGAAATTATGGGTTTAGAGGTAGAGGGGCTCTGAAAGACCATTCAGTCCAAGCCCGTTGTTTTGTAGATAACCCCTCCACTTGTTCTAGCCAATTCATTCCATCCAGGCTTCTCCAACACATCAATGCACCTGTCATCCCATTCTTTCCCTTCAATCTCTTTTTTACTGGCTTATTTCCTACTGCCTACAAACATGTCCATGTCTCCCCTATCCTGAAAAAACCCATGCTTGATGTTTCCACTCCCAATATTGTTGTATTTTTCTTCTGCCCTTGGTAGCTACCCCCTTGAGAAGACCATCTGCAGTAGACAGAAACCTCCACTTTCTCCTTCCACTCTCTTCTGAACCCCCTATAATCTGACTTCTGACTTTATCATTCCACAGCAACTTTTCTCTCCAAAGTTACCAGTGATTTCTTGTTGCTGTTTGTCCTTTGTTCTTGAAGAGGACCATGACATCAGGAAGGTGATGCCCTGACTTGCAGGTGAATTGGATTTAAATGAGGCAGGGCTGTGCAAAGTCACCAGCCTCACTTTTCCTCTGGAGCCATCTGGGTCTACTGATCTCTCTGGCTTCAAGTCTGAACGAAAATCCCATATTTTACTGGAAGCCTTACCCAACCCCTCTTATTTCCAGTTTTTTCCCTCTTTAAATTATTTCCTAATTATCCTATATATAGCTTGCTTTATATCAATTTGTTTGCTTATTGTCTTCTCCATTAGACTATAAGCTCCTTGAGGGCAGAGACTACCTACCTTTTGCCTTTTTTTGTACGCTTAGCTTGGGTGCCTGACATGTAGTAGGAGATTAATAAATTTTTATTGACTGATTGATTGATGAAGAAACTGAAGTTTAGAGAGATGAAGTGTTTGCCCAAGATTGACAGCTAGGAAGAGGGAAAGCCATTGCAAATCCTGCACTATTTCCACTGGAACACTGTCTAAGCCCATAATTTTCAGGGGATGAAACAGAGGCCCAGAGAAACTGAGTAACTTGCTCAAAGTTAATGATAGAACTGAGGTTGGAACTCAGACCTTGGACAAATCAGTTCCCCTTTGGGGACCTTATTTTCCATGTCTGTTGGAGTAGATGACTTCTTCAGCTCTGATCTCCTGGTTACAGATGAAGTTGTTTGTTTGTTGCTGTTGTCACTCCTCCTGCAGATGCAGTACTCTTTTTTACCATACCAGGAGTCTATCCCATCTATTTTTGTGAATCTACTCTCTCACAAAGGATAAGGATAGACTCATCTCCTGCATCAATATGGTGCCAGTTGATGTGTAACTAGGGAGGAGCAATTGGAGCTTTACTCAGGGTTGAGAAATTTAAAAGGTGCTGATGCCACAGACTTAGAGAAATCTCTTCTTTCTATCCTGCCCAGGAAGTGGCTGTTAGAGTATGAGGGTATGTAGTGTGAGGGTGGGGTGGGGTGGGGGATGAGGAGAGTGTCCCAGTAGCTTAAATCTTTGTGATGTCCTAGAGTGGTCTCAAACTCAATTAGGAACAAGGGCCACTAATCTGTACATAAGGATCCCTGTGGGCTGCATATTGACTTAATTTTAAAGTGTAATATTATCTATTTTTATTGTATTTTATGAAATATTTCCCAATTACATTTTAATCTGGTTCAGGGCCATATCGAGGAATGTTATGGGCTGCTTGAAGCCTGCAGGCTGCCTGTTTGACATCTCTGTCCTAGCGAACGTTTCTCCTCCTTTTCCATCCCATAGTTGAACTCCAGATATTCCCTCTACCTCCCTCCTAACTCCCTCCCCCCTCCACACACACACACACACACACACACACACACACACACACACACACTCCCATGCTCCAGCCTTCACCGCTATTTTTGCCGCAGGTGCAGAAATCACTAGCTGTTTCTCTAAGTGCCTGTCCCTCCTGGGATAGAGTAAGTAGCAGGAAGGGTCTATGGCTCCTGCCCACACCCTCAGCCCCCTATAATAACATGGTTAGGCCATCCCTGATTGCATTAGACACCTCTGGTTAATGCATTCTGGCTGCGAGTCTCCCATCAGTGTGGGCTAGTCTTCCAATGATGGCCTGGATATGTGTGTGGCTCTCTATGTGTCCCCAGATGCCTGACAAAGGCAGCAGTTTAATCACCTGGTACGTCTGGTGTTTTGTTGTGTCTGTTCTTTGAACAGGGTTTTCAAGGGAGGAGGATTGAAGGATAACCCTGGGACACACACGCACGCACACACACACACACACACACGCATCCCTCGGCAGAATTTTCCTCCAGCTGTGACTGTCCACTGATATCTATGAAAAGGAGATCTTACTTTTCGCCTTAAACCACGCTTCATGTTGCATTGCTATCCTCCCCCTACCATGGACTATGTTCTTACAGGTTTCCCTCTCTGACCCTGCTGCTTACAGAAACACATGGATACACTCCTCTCTTTTTCTCATTTGCTCCCTCTTCTATTTACAAATAGAATCAGGGCAGGTAGGGGGCTCTGACACTCATTAGCTTTGTGACCCTGGGCAAGTCACTTAACCCTGATTATTTCCCCCCAAAACAAACAAACCCAAAATTCCAAACCCAAATAAACGGAAACCTCACACTTTTATACCAATTACCACCTCCCCAGCTCCATCCTACTTTCCATCTCTGCCCTGCTTTGTATTCAAAGGCAAAAACATTGCTCTCTCTAGGCCTGGGGTTTCACTGTCCCATAAGAGGCATTCACAAGAGATGATTCTCATAGACTTAGAATGAAAACTGGATCTAAACAGGGCTAAGTGAGTGCCCAGGGTCACACAGCTAATAAGTGTCAGAGGCAAGATCTGAATCCAGATCCCCTCAACCTAGAGCCAACGTCCACTTGAGGGGGTCCAGACAGAATGGGGAGAAAGAATAGATGGAAGGAGACCCAGGGGATAGAATCTGAACCAATTTTGTGGATGAGATTTCAGCTTAAACGATCAGCTTTGTCAGAGTAGCTACACCTTCACAGTTGGAGAGCCAGGGAGAGGGAACAGAGGTAGGCCCCCTCTCTCCACTCCCAGGCTATGAAGAGTCACTGGCACAGGGAGAAGAATCTGCCATCTTGGAGGTAGAGTTGGAGTGGGGCAAGGTTTTTTCCTCTGCTACTGCACTCCTGACAGGGAGGATGGATGGAGCCCCTGCTCCAGCCCCCATCCTTCCCCTTCTCCAATTCGATTTCTAGTCCTTTCCATTCCTCCTGAATGTAGCTGATCCATTTCTACCACTCCCCTATTATTCCCCTCCCCCAATCAGGTTTAGCTCCTGAAACTGCCCTTGGCAAATTGAGTCTGGGTTGCTATTTCCCACCCCAATTCAGTTTGCTCTTTCCTACCAGGGATGTTCAAATGACTCCAGTCCACTGGGGCTCCAGAAGTCTCTATATAGCATCCACTACCTGTAGTACAATCCCACCAACCTCACCTCCTGTGATTTCCCTATGTACCTCCTACCCAATCCTCAATCAAACTCTGGACATTAACTCTTAATAATAGGCTTGTGTGAACTCTTCTTGCCCACCTGGAAGCTTTTACCCACCAAGATAGTGGTGATCCAGGATGTATCCCACCTCTTCCAAATAGCTTCTTCTTTGAATTCATGATTGTCTTCCAACAAAGACATAGGCTTTAAAGCCATCTTCTTCAGGAAGTCTTCTCAGTTTAACCCCACCCAACTGTACTTGACTGGCAGTTCCCTGAGGGTGACAATGGATAGAACACTGGGCCTGGAGCCAGGAAGACCTGAGTTCAAATGTGACCTCAGACACGTACTAGTTGTGTGACCCTGGGCAAGTCACTTAACCTCTGTTTGCCTTACTGGAGAAGGAAATGACCCAACACTCCAGTACGTTTGCCAGGAAAACTCCAGGCACAGTCTGGTCCATGGGGTCATGAAGAGTCAGGCATGCCTGAACAACTTGGAGCTCACTGCTCAAGAAAGAATCACTCAAAAATCATTCCCTTATTCCTTTCTTCCCTTTCCTCCCATCCCACCTACAGAGAGAGTGGGGGAAGGGAGTTGGAATTCTCTTTCTTCTCTTCCCCCTCCTCTCCTTCCTGGGAGCTCCCAGAGCATGCTGAGCAGTCCTGCGCCAGTGTTTCCCATGTCCCACAATCAAATCCAAAATCCTTGAGAGATACTTTGAGAGTATCCTTGTATCCCTTCTCTTTGTCTGTCTGTCTCTCTCTTTCTCTCTGTCTGCCTCTATGTCTTTCTCTCCCCCCCCCCCCCGTCTCTTGGTCTCTGTCTCTGTCTCTGTCTCTCTTTCACACACACACACACACACACACACACATACACACACGCGCACGCACACACACATATACACACAAACACGAGCTTCTTGAAGGCAGGAGCTGTGTTTCTTCCTGCATGGTATAAGGATGGATGCATCTGACCTTTCTTGAAGTCCACTAGGACCCTCTATTTCTTCTATTCTCTGGTGGCCAACAGCTGACTCTCCTTTTATTCCATCCTGGTGCCCTGACACACAGCCAGCAGCTGCCATCAACCGAGCCGCTGAGGCAGAGACAAGTGACAGATAAAAGAGCCAAAGCTCCTGAGCATGGCAAGCCAAACAATCCTGTTAGCCCTGAGGTGTAGATTCTCATCCCCAATCACTGCCTACAATAGCGGAATGGGCACAGAGCCCGGGGATGGGAAGGTGAGGAGAGGAAGCCCGGACTTGTGGCTTCCTGTGCATCAATCTGACCCTTAGTTCCTTGAGTAAGGAAGGAAAACAATAACCAAGGACCTCGAGATGGAGAAGAGAAGGGGAAGATGTCTCTGTGGGCAGTGATTGGCCAAAGGTACATTCACTTAGATCAGAGGATCCTCCGTTGTTCTCTTCCTTTCCTCCACCACTAACTGGGAACGGCGTGAATTCAGGCAGGACACAGAATTTGGGAGACCTAGGACTGTAGGTTCAGAGCTGAGAGGATCTTTGAGGTAATGCAGTCCAGCTCCTTCATTATAGAGATGACGAAACTAAGTCTCACAGAGCCTAGTTACACAGCTGCTAAACACTCAAGGCAAAGTTCAAATCCAGATCTTAGTGACTCCAAATCCGGCATTCTATCGACCTACAAACATTCCCAAGCTCGGAGAGGTTGGAAAAGGCAGGGGGACCAGGAGGCTTCAGTATCATAGATTTAGTACGAAAAGGTATGTTGGAAAGATTGTTGGAGCTGGAGTCTAGACAAATGTGGGTTTGAATCTTGTCTCTGACACACTAACCACGAGACCGTCTGGGTCTCCCTTTCTTCATCTGTAAAATGGGAATGATAAGACTTCTCCTTTATAAGATTTTGAGGATCAAATGTCACAAAGTTAAGTGTAGTAGGGGAGAGGGAGTCAGCTGGTTTCCTCCGCCCAGCATTGATGAAAGAACAGGAATGTAAGGAGACAAGTAACGGACAAGAAGATGCTGAGATCTTAAGCTAAATTGAAAGAAGTCCATTAGTCAAAGCAGATGGATGTTTATAGGGTTTTTTTTTGTTACTCCTTTAGGGGCTGTGAGACAGTCTTCAAAGCAAGCCTGATGGAATTGGAGGATGGTAGTCATTGGGTGACTCTTTAAAAATGAAAACAGGATCTTCCCTGAGGCTCTTGTCTCCAGATTGGTGACTCCCTCCCCAAGATCAGAACTTTAGAAAGGATCTCAGTCCTGGTTGATCTCACCCAAATCTGGTCTCCTTCTCCTCACATGATGCCTCTCCACCCACCACGCCCCATTCCTTATGTGTTTTCCCTTCCCCTCCCCAAGGACTGGCTTATAATAATAGAACAATGGTTGTTGTCCTTGGTTCTCTAAGAGGACCAAAATGACATCACCATGATAAAGTGAAGTTTCAGTGTGTCTGACTGTGGCTGATCAGACCAATAGGAGCTCAGAATGTTCTACCACATATTGGGCACAGATTGTCCATGTGAACATTTGGGGTGGATACTCCAAATTTGTGCATCCTCCGTTTCCTTTCTGTTGTCTCAATTCTGCTTTGCTCATAGAGCACAGCACCTTTTCTGATGTGGGCACGCCATGCTGAGCAGTCCTGCACCAGTGTTTCCCATGTCCCACAATCAAATCCAAAATCCTTGAGAGATACCTTGAGAGTAACCTTGTATCCCTTCTTCTGACCACCATGTGATCACCTTCCCCCTTTCAAGTTCTCCATAAAATAGTCTTTTTGGCAAGCATACATTTTACATTCAAACAAAGTTGCCAGCCCATCAGAGTTGCGCTCTCTGAAGCATAGTTTGAATGCTTGGCAGTTTAGTTCAAGCAAGGACCTCAGAGTCTGGTACCTTATCCTGCCAGGTGATCTTCAGAATCTTCCTAAGACAATTCAAATGGAAGCGATTTGGTTTCCTGGCATGGTAGACTGTCCATGTTTCATAGACATACAACAATGAGGTCAGCACAACGGCTCTGTAGATCTTCAGTTTGGTAGTCAGTTTAATACCTCTTCTCTCCCAAACTTTTCTTAGGATCCTCCCAAACACTGAGCTAACTCTGGTAATGCATGTGTCAACCTCATTGTCAACGTGTACATCCCTGGAAAGTACACTATCAAGGTAAGTGAATTTATCCACAGAATTCAAAACTTCTCCATTCGTTGTAACTGAAGGTTCCATGTATGGATGGTGTGGTGGTGGCTGATGGAACACCTGTGTTTTCTTGGTGTTAATTATTAGGCTGAAATTAGCACAGGCAATAGAGAATTGATCCATGCTTTGTTTTACAGATGAGGAAACTGAGGCAAACAGAGGTTAAGTGACTTACCCAGGTCACACAGCTAGTGTCTCTGAAGCTGTGTTTAAATTCAGATCTTCCTTGGGTAGTAAGGTGGTGCAGGAGATTGAGCACCAGGCCTGAAGTCAGGAAGACTCCTCTTTCTGAGTTTAAATCGAGCCTCAGATACTTACTAACTGGGTGCCCCTGTGCAAGTTACCTTAACCCTGTTTGCCTCAGTTTTTCCAGATGTAGGAGGAGATGACAAACTGCTCCAGTATCTTTGCCAAGAAAATCCCAAGTGAGATCATGAAGAGTCAGACACGACTGAAAACCACTGAACAACAGATTCCTGACTCCATGTCCAGTGTCCAGGTCCAGTGCATTTTTACCCCTCTCCTGAAACACTGAATGAACTCCAAGCTTTGGCACAGTGAATATTAAGAAGGGACTATCTTGGGACTGTGTTATTTGTTGTATTTGCATGATTCCTGGTACATAGTAAAGGCTAATAAATGCTCTCTACCCTCCCCTTCTACCTCCCTCCCTCCCTTCCTTCCTTCCTTCCTTGCTTTTCCCTTCTTTCCTTCCTTCCTTCTCTTCTCTCTCACTCTTACTTCCTTGTTTTCTTTCTAAGCAGTTATCTGAGACAACTCCAAGGAGTGCAACTTCTGGTAGCAGGGAAAGAAGCCATCTATGGAAGAATCTATCTTTTGAGAGGAAATTGCTCCTATCCAACCACTGGAAGACATTGTATTCACCACTGTATCACCAGGATTAAGCATATTTACCTTAGATCAGACAATTTTTGTACAAATCAACTTGGTACCAACTCCATTTCCCCTCTACTTCCTCTCTCTCTCCTTCCCCACCTGGAAAATTTCTGTCTAGGCTTGCTGACTTCCAGAGCTCCCTCCCCTGCTGAGGATGAAGCACCAGATGCCAAACAGGTGGGCTCCCAGCCCTCTTGGCTGGATAGCATCCCTTTTCTGTCTACAGCCTGCCCACACAAGCTGTGTCCTCTCTGGAGGGATTCCACTGTCTGGCAATTTGGTCCTGACCTGGCTGCCAGTCTTACTTCTGGGGTAGAGGGAATGTTTCCTACTAGCCTGGGTATTACCCACCTCAGCACAATTCTTACAACCCTGTCCCATCCCTTCTTCCCCCTTCCACTGTAGGAGAGCAGGGAAAGGAGAACATGGTGAAGGAGGCAGCCTTAGGAACTTGAAATGCTAGCTGATGTTCCTTTTTGAGGAGTCCATCATCTCTGAAAGAGGCAGAGCCAGTCTCCCATCTCCAGATGGGGGATAATGGTAGTGGTGATACCCTCCAGAAGAAGAAGAAGAGAAGAAACTATGCATGATTCTTGGAAAGAAAGAGGGGAAAGGTGACTTTCTAAAAATAAATTAGACTGATCTCTGCGGGATTCTCTACTCTTATCTCATCTGGAGTTTGGCATTCAGTTCTGGGTGCCACATTTTAAGAGGGATGATGACAAGCACAAGCATCACTACGATGGTCAAGGAATTCAAATGTGAAGAATCTGGATGTTTAGCCTAGACAAGAAGGAATGGTTGTCTGGGGAGTCTGTAGGTGGGCACCCAATTGCTTTTTAAATAGCTGAAGGGCTGTTATATGGAAGAAGGTTCAGATTTATTCAGCATGGTCCCAGAAGGCAAGGTAGTGGGAGGCAGACTTTGACCAATAGAAAAAACTGTTAGAATTGTTCAAGAATAGAATGGACCTGCCTTGTATGGCTGTGAGTTTCTGGAGGTATTCGAGCAGTGTCTGATGACATGCTAGGAACATTACTGAGGATAGTCCTATCCTCAATAAGAGATTGGACTATGATAGATATCTCCAAGGTCCACACTAGCTCTGGGATTTCGTGAGTTTCTAGAATGGATACTGAGGATTCCTAGGCTGGGGAAAGTTCCTTGGACCACCCATTCCTCATCCAAACAAATACATTCTCTGCTTTCGTCATTAAATCACCCTCACTGTCTCATCTTTCAAATATTGTTCCCTCAGCTTTTCCCTTGAAGATCTTCTTTCCCAATACTTTTCCAGTTTTATCTCACTTTACTTCCTAACAGGATACCTCAGACCCAGCCAGATCCATCTCTCTACCCTGCCTCAGCAAATCTTGATTATTTCCTCCACAGATTCTTAGATTCACAGATTCCACAGAGTTTGAAAGGGCCTCAGTGACCATCAATAGTTCACTCCATGCCTAACCAAAGATTCCTTCTATTGCATACCCAAGAAGTTGACTTGCCTTGTCTGGGAGATGACAAATGAGGGTATCTAAGACCTCCCAAGGCAGCTCATTCCAATTTGGGAGTAGTTTTGTTAGTAACTTTCCCCCAATATGTATATGTATGTGTGTGTGTGGGGGGGTAGGGGGTTGGACTGGAGCCCTTCCCATAGAGCTAGGGTCGCATTCAGGACCCTTCCTGTGAGATACGTGTTCTGTTCCCAGCTCTCCAGGAAAGGCTGCATTCTACAATCTTCTGCTATACTTGGCAGAAGCCTTAAATATTTCCACCTTCCACCAATTTTTCTTAATTTTCCCCTCTAGAGAAAAGTGGAACAAATCTAACCCCCTATACACAAAAGAGCCATTGAAATGCTTGAAGACAGTTATTGTATCATTCCTGAGTCTTCTTCCAGTTAAACAGCCCTGGTTGGCATGTGGAGCATTTGTATGGTATGGGCGCATTGGTATGGCAGGGCTCAAGGCCCTTCCCTATTGATCACCTTCTTTAAACAACAGCTTGTCAAATAAATAGTACACAGAACTGGACACAATCCACAACCTGTCTCCTCATCCTGGGATGCCTGATTAGTAGACATGGCTCCTAAAAAGCCACGGTTCCTAAGAGCACTGGATTTAGTCAAAAGACCTGAGTTCAAATGCCAGATATTGACGATATGACCTTGGGAAAGATAGACTCTTTGGGTCTCAGTTACCTCATCTGTAGCATGAGATGGGTACAGGGCTGGGTGTGCCTCAGACTCCTAGACTTCTGTCACTCTAAATCTATGATCTTCCCCTCCTTCAGCTATATGGGCAGATAATGAGGGTATACAGACTAGTAAGGCAGAGTTGGTAAAGGATGACTAGACTAAGCCTTCCAGGAAGAGGTGAGATTTGAAGGAGGCTCCTTGGATGCCTGGACTCAGGGCTGATGAGGTTGGGAATGGGGTCCTTCTCCCCTCCCTTCCTCCTCCCTGGCTCACAGATCTTCATTAGCCAGTCCCTGGCTTTCCAGGAAATCTCATTTCAGCAGCCGGTCTGATTCATGGGCCTAGTTTCCCAAGTGTTCCCAGAGCAGCTCTCTGTCAATAACGGTTCTTTACAAGGTCCCTTGATTCATTTTCAGGTTGAAGACAAATTTTTAAAGAGGAGTTCAGTGTCGGGCCGTTCCAAAGGGGCTGTTAACTTAATGTCCCTCTTCATTCCCCACACTCACACTCCCTCTCCAGCTACACAGGGGTCAGACCCTGCTGGTTTCCAGGAACCGTTTCTGCTGCTTCATTTGGAAAGGGGAGAAAGGTGAATGGATGAAGCTGCCCAGAGCTGGGATTCAGGGACTTTAGGGCTCTGCCCATGAGACTTGACCATGAGTATCCTCCCTGTCCCACGGACCCCAGCCTATTGTTTTGCAAGAGCAGGGACGATCATTTAGTCCCTCCCCCTGCTTCCATGCAGTCCTATCCCTACAGCCCAAGTCCCCTTACAGCTACATCTTGTTTGGCATTTAAAGCCCTTTACATTCTAACTCCAACCTACCTTTCCAGTCTTCCTGCATATTTTTTTCTTGCATAATTTGTTACAGTTAAACAGTCCCTCTGTTGCTCAACATTCCATCTCCCCTCGCTATGCTTTGCATAAGCTCTCTGTCCCCTATGCCTGGAATGTCCTCCCTTCTTTCCAGCTCCCTTCAGGTCACCTCTTACATGAAGACTGTCCTGATCCCTCTGGCTGCTAGTGCCTTCCTTACAGAAATTCCTCTCTATACATTTTGTTTGACTTATTTGTATTAATGATTTCTCCCCAGGAGAATCTAAAGCCTTGAAGGCAGGGGCTGTCTTAATTTTCATCTCCCCACTACCTGACATATATTAGGGCCTTAAAGGATGTTTGCTGAATGAACCAAATGAATGACTTTCTCTATTCTCTTTGAGGAAGACAACCCTTATACCAAAGTCTCATTCTTCTGATTGGGAAGCTCTTCCAGAAATCATCCTGGGCTTTGCTTGAGTACACCTGACACTGGGAAGATGGATGAGATAGTTAACTTGAAGCTGTTTGGGGAATGAAGTTCAAATTTCTCAGCCTGGCATCTGAGACTCCCCACAACCTAGCATAGATGTCATCTCACCTTCTAAAGCATTATTTCATATCCTACCTACAGGCAGCGCACTGTGCTGGGGTAAGGGAACTTGGGTTGGAATCCTCTGTGTGTATGCACCGGAAAGTGCCATCCCCTTTCTGAGCCTCAACTTGTTCATCTGTAAAATGGAGACAGTAAGGCCTGTATGACTTGCCTCACAAGGCTGCTATGAGTAGGTACTTTATGAAACTTTAAAGGGGAATGATTGTAGACACTCCAGCCAGACTGTTCACTCAGATTCTCCCCTCATTTCCCATTGAGTGTCTCTGTGTACTTCTACCCTCCCCACCATCCCTGCATGTCGAAAGACTGGCCTGTTTCATAGGTATCTCTCCTCCATTCAGCTTTCCCCAATTTCTTTAGCTAAATATAGCTTCTCCCTTCTCTGAATCCTCCTAACACTCTTTCTTGTGTGCAGTGGATAGAGTGAATGGGACTTGAATTCAAATCCAACCTCAGACATTTGCCTGGCAAGTTACTCGACCTCTGTCTTCCTCAGTTTCCTTAACTGTTAAACGGGATAATAATAGCACCTATTTCCCAGAGTAGTTGTGAAGATCAAATGAGACAATATTTGTAAAGTGTTTAGCACAATGCCTGGTATGCAGTAGGTGCTTAATAAATGCCTTTTCTCCTCACCCTTCTGTTGGTCATTTGTGCATCTGCCACCTCTTCAGCTAGACTGTAAGCCCGTTAAGGGCAAAAGATCACCTTTTCTTTCCCAACATGAGTGTGAAAGGACTAGGCCAATGAGACAAGTCCACCAGATGCTGCCAAGATAGAAAAGCTTGGAACACGTTGTGTGTCTGTTCTGTGAAAACTAACCTTGCTAAGACTGGCTATCCTGTTCTGCTTTAAAGATCACTGAGGACTAGACAAAGGAGTGAAGGGATGCACAGTACCTAAGTGCACAAGAAAAATAAAAGCGTAAATAAAAAGCCAAATGATAAAGAGGAAAGGGTGCTGGTTTAAAGTCAGATGATCTGGGTCCACATGCTAATTCTGGTATTTATTTGGACAAATCTTTTGTTCTCTCCAAGCTCTACTTTCCTCATCTGTAAAATATCACAATGAGCCCATCTCTGACACTAATTAGCTGTGTGTCCTTGAGGAAGTCAGAACTTCTCTGGGCCTCTTTCTCATCTGTAAAACAGAGTAGATGAGCTCTAATCATCTCTATTAGAATGTGAACTTCTTGAGGGCAGGGGCTGTGTTCCTTTTTTATTTGCACCTTCAGCTTTTAGCCCAGGACTTTACACATAGTAAGCAGTTAATAAATACTTCATTCATTTATCCATTCTAAGGTCTCAACTTTTATCTAGGCAACTGAAAAGGGAAGATAAATTCTTTCCTGGCTGGAGGGTTTGGTGGCATCAACAGGAAATGAGACTCAGATCCTGTAAGATGGTGGGGAGGGGAATGGAGAGAATGAACTAGATCACAGGTGGTAGTGCCAGAGCCAGATTAAATTATTTAACAAAATCAATCAAAATACAATAGAAAATAGATGATAATATGTAGTTTTCTAAGTCAATGGTAGCCTGTGGGTATTTTTATGTGTGATTTAGTGACTCCTCTGTCTCTTTGAGTTTGACACCATTGGGTCAGATGACCTTTTAGCCCTTTTCCATTAGCTACAGACCCATAATCATTAGATTTGCCACAGGGTTATACTTTTTTGAGCTATAAGAATTCTTGAAGACCAAATCCCGAGTTGTTGAAGGATCATAAGATTATGATCTCAGTCTATGGATTGAGAGCTGAAGGGACCTTACATGCCCACAATGGATAGAGTGGAGTTGACTCCAATATCTAGGTCAACTCCCTCATTTTATAAGGGAGGATTCTAAGACTCAGAGAAGTGAAGCAACTTGCCCAGAGACATACGGTTGGTTCGTTTCAGAGAGGGTGACATGGGCACATCTCCTGAGTTGGAGAGGAGCTATGATTTTATAATGACAGAGTGCAGCAAGTGCCCACAATGAGAGTTGCAGATTGTTGAAGGGTTAAAGAAACATGTTCCCCAAGTGCCTGGGAGCATGCTCCATACACATAATGGATTTGTCATCTCTGCTGCTTACCATAGGTCCCCTCTCCACTTGTGCAAATTGCAGCCCATTTACACTCTCTCACCCTGCACAGTTCCTCTACACTCTCTCACCCTGCACAGCTCCTCTTCATTCCTTTCTAGAAATCTTTCATACATCTACTCACCATTATTTTTCATTCTTTACTATTTTGTGGCAAGCAACAACCCAACACTTGGACTATCCACTTGTTGGCCCCTTTGCCCTCACCTTTGGTCCATGAATTTATGGTGGCTTTGGAATGTTTTTGCATTTATGTTGGCACACAGGAGTGTCTGCCATCTTACATAGATCTCTTATGGATGGGTGAAAGGATCTTGACATGACAAGATGAGAAGGCATGAATGGATTGCAATATGCATTGGTAGAGGGAATGCCTACACAGGAATAGCAGGGATTGTGGAAGTATGGATGTCTTCTATTCTAACTTCCAATGAAATAATGAAACTAACATGTGAAGACCGAAATTTACACTGAGATCAACCCTTTCCTGAAATTTAATCTACATTGAAGATGAAAATGTCACCTTTCAGAGTGATCCCACTCAAAAGCCTCAATGGAGCTTCCGCTTGATTCTGAGTTGGCTACCTGGTTTGCATTGTCCCTGGACACTAAGCTTTTGGTATAAAAGAATTGCCCTTGATGCAAGCAGCACTGGGGAGTAAGAGTAAGTGAAGATGAAGACAGTTGGTAGAGTTAAACTGGCAGAGTAGGTAGCTGTGTCAACAAGAACAAGACATATTTTCCTGGCATAACTAGTCACAAATGGAAACTGGGATGAACATCTCCTGTATATGTGATGAAGCTGACAACAAAGCTTTAATACCTATGCAATGTTATACCTCCTTTGAGGGCCTTTGGGTTGCTGCAGATGTTACTGTGATTCATTCTTTTTCTTGATGACTGTACCATAGACTCCTCCTGATGGGGGCTCAGAGCCCAGGACAGGGAAGGTGCTAGGACATGTCTCCCTGCTTTAATTGGGGATCAAACTGAACTCTTTTTATTTGTGTAAATTCACTCATTCCTAGCTGGTATGGAATCACAAAATTGTAATGAAACTTAGAGACCCTCTGGCCCACCTCTTTCCTACTCTGTTTCATTTAATAGCAGAAATCAAGGTTCCAAAAGGGGAATGAGCTGCCCATGGCATAGTAAGTGACCGACCTGGAAACTGAACCTAGCTAGGCCTTCTGGTTGCCATTCCAGAGACCACTGCCCTACAGCATAGGGCCTCTATTAAAAGTCATTTCATTGTAGTCCTGAAGTCACTCTTTTTTTCGTTTGTTTTCATAAAGAGGAAAGATTTTCATTGGCAACAATTCTGGTGTGCTCAGGATTGTCAGACAGCTTCTTGGGGAGAAAAAAAGAGATAAGTCATCAGAGGATGGAATGGAATTATTTCTTAGCCAGTGGGTTTGGTGGAGGGCAACAAAAATGTGACCTGGATGCTTTGGGGGCTCCCATGCAACTCTCTTCATTTCTTCCCTTGTAAGGTAGAAGATTGTCTTATAAAGAGCATGCCAACTATTCTGATTGTGCAGAAAAATCATAGTAGATGCCAGGTTTCAAAGGACGTTGGCCATAGAATGAATTTATAAGACTTATACCATCCGTCTTTAGCATGGGTTCTCAATCTGGGGTCCTTAAACTTTTTTTTTAACTTCATAACTGTATTTCAATATTTCCTTTGCATTTTATTTTATAATTAAAATCTTCTTCTTAGATGGGGTCCATAGACTACCCAATGGTTTCATCACACCAAAAAGATAAAAATTTTAGTTTTAAGACTTACTGCAGGGAAGTCTGCTTCATGTCCCACCTCTCTAAATAATTTAAACGAAAAACTTGTCGAATGCAGGACTAGAGGAATTGGGTCAGGGAAGCCTAGGGGAAAGATAGTGAGAGCAACTTCCTTAAGTTTTAATCAAATTGATAGGAAATGGTTGTTGTCCTTTGTTCTCAAAGAGGACCAAAATGACCTCGTTGTGGCTAATCAGACCAGTGCAAGCTTGGAATGCTTTACCACAGGTTGGGAACAAATAGTCCATGTGAACATCTGGGGTATTTTCTCTAAATTTGCACATATTGTGTTTTCTTTGAGCTACTGCAATTCTGCCTTGCTCATAGAGCACAACACCTTCTCTGATGAGGGCATACTATGCTGAGTGGTCCTGTACCAGTGTCTCCCATGTCACACAATCATTTCCAAAGTTCCTAAAGACCTTGAGAGTGTCATCGTATGGCTTTTTCTGGCCACCATAATAGACATTATTGGCAATGTGTCCAGACAGAATGGTTATGTTAAAATCTTCCCATCGATATTTAACTGTGTGATCTTGGGCAAGTCACTTAACTTGCTGAAGCCTTGGTTTTCTCATCTATCAAACAAGGTGGTTGAGCTAGGGGATCTCTGAGGTCCTGACCATCTCTGTTTCTATGACCCCATATTCTGCTTCTCCCTTTTCTGTGGCCAGTTCCACAATGGAAGAAGCATTAGTAAGTAGTGTGTGCAAACTTACACACTCACGTGCGTCTTTTTCCTATCATTCAACATCAAACAGTTGTGTATCTGTGAGGACGGAGGGAGGGTGTACATGATCACAAGTGTGTATGTGTAAATAGAACAAAACAGAACCAGGTGAAAGCACATCTGTTCTCCGGGTCCCTCGGCTCCCGCCCTATCCTGGTCTCTTCTGTTTATTTATTTAAGAAAAATCAGACACAGTGGTGGGTAAAAACCCAAATGGAGAATCACATCTGAGAAGTCACATCGTCCAATCCAGCTGTCCCAGGGTGGTGGTGGTGCTGCTGGTGCCCTCAGCTCCCACTCTCGAAGACAATATGTCTCCTGGTTCCCTCAGACCCACACCAGGAGGGTCTGTGTTGGCAGAGAGGGGGAAAGGCAACCTTTCCTAGTACCTCCCTCACCCTGCCACCCCACCCTGACCCACCCAGGAAGGGAATAAACAGCTGGCAAACCCATGACAAGTGGCTAAGGCGTGGTGAAAACCTAGCTGAGGAAATCACAGGGTTAGAAGAATTCCCACCTAACTGAGAATTAGAGGGCAGTGCCCTTGGGTTAGGAGCAGGAGTGAGACATTACGGGGAAGCCATGAGAGCATGGGCAGATGGAGCTCCCCCTTCCCTTTCTTCTCTGCCCCACCCCTTAACCCTTTCTGGGATAGTCCCATGGCCAGTGCCCCCTCTCTGGGTAATAGATTGTTGGGGTGGAAGGGAATGGTTGTGGACAGAATAGACACCTCCAACATCCCAGTTCCCTGCCCAGGGCCTCCATAGGAAGGAAGCTCTCAATAATCCCTCGGGGAAGATTTGAGGGTATGGGCAAAGTGAGGGTAGCAAAGTCTGGTTCCAACTTTGACCCCCTTGAGCTGACCTTGTGACCCAGGCTCCCACAGGGACTCTCACAAGTAACCTGGGGAGAGTCCTGGCAACTGAAGAGGGACAGAGCCTCCCAGAGTGTCAGGGGGTATGACTTCCCAAGCCAGCCCCAATTCTTCAGCTTTGCAGCTCCATCCCTCAGGAGGGCTGGGGGGAGTCCCCTCATCCTCATCCTCAGGACAGAAATCCCTGAATGTAGGTTTGAGAAAAGTCATTGTGCAGCTTGGGGGGAGGGAAGGAAGAGAAATGGGGGACATGGGAGGAGAGGGAAGCAGACTCCCGAGGAAGGGAGAACCCTGGGGGTAGAGAAAGCATGGGAGGGGCACACAGGGCAAAGCCCATGCTTTTCTCTCCTTCCCCCAACTTTTCTTGGTCTCTCTTGTCTACACACTGCCTCTTCTCACTCTCTGAGGGAAAAAAAAGAGGCGACAGATTTTAGAAGGCAGTGGAGAGAGACTGAGAGAGGGAAGATAGGACCCCTCCTTCAATCCCTTCCTCCTGGGCTAGTGCCCCCAGAGGGAGAACCAGCTGCAAAAGGAGGTGGGGGGCACAAGGCCTCAGATCCAGCTCTGCCCAGGCCTAGCCCAATGTAAGGAGGTGGGGAGGTTAGGATTTATAAAACCCAATCCAACAAGGCCCAGAATAAGCCCGGGAGGTTGAGGCAGACTCTTCCTGGAAAAGCAGCTGAGAGGGGCCAGGGTGGAGGCTTGGGTCGTTGTGGGGGGGCATCTAAGCAATCTCTTTGATTCTGCGTATGTAGTTATGCAGGTCCTGGGGTGCAGCCAACGTGCCCCCTGCCACATCTGGGCAGCCCCACCTCAAGTCCTCCTCCTCCTCCTCCTCCCCAGCGGGCACTGAGTCATAGGCTAGCTCCTCAGAGGGCATTGTGGTGAAAGTGGTGAACTTGACCCGCTTGCGCTTGGATGTGGGAGAGCTAGCTGGGTCCTCAGCCTGGTCCCGGGCTGAGCCCCCTGAGCTGCCATCCCCTCTCCCATGGACTTGACTCTGGACGCTGGTCTGGGAGCTGCCACTGCTGTGGTGGTCCCCATGGCAGCAGGCGGGCACAGCCTCTAGAGGGTTGCCTGCAGGTGGTGAGAGCTCACCCTGGGCCCTCAGAGGCTGCCCATTACCCAGAAAGACCCAGTGATGGGAGTGGTCCATACTGGTCTGGCCTTCAGGAGGGATCCGCTTGTGCCGATACCGGAGTACAAATACAATACAATTGATGAGAAAGACGAGGATGGCCAGGCAGAAGACACCTAGTAAGGCATACATTCCGATCTCCAGGTCTGTCAGCCCCCGGGGCATCTGGGTGAAGCCAGTGGGGATGGGTGGGAAGTCCTCTGTGGGAGTCTGGGCTGGACCAGCAGTGCCTGGTGTAGGTGGCCCCCGAGGGGAAGCAGTGGCCGGATGGCCAGGTCCCATGGCCTCATCCTCACTATCTCCACCGCCCCCACCTGGGCCAGGCTGGCTCGGGCCTGGGTAGTCATAAGTGGGGTCCTCTTCCTCATTACCAAAGCGTACTCGCAGTCCCACAGCCGCTGTGGCCAGGATGCTCTTCCTTTTGGATTTCTGGCAGCTCTCAGCGATGGTGAGATCAGCCTGGAGCAGCGGGCCTTCGCCCTCAGCCTCAGCCACCACAAGGGGGAAAGCCCGGTCCTGGGTCACGGTGGCCACCCTCTCATCCCGGCTGCTGACCAATAGTGCGTAGTCTCTTGGGCTGTATAGGGACAGTGGAGCTGTGGTGCCATCACTGTAGAACAGCCAGAGACTCAGGAGAGCTTCCTGGAAGAGGCCAACCAGGGTAAGGGGAAAGCAGAGAAATGGGGGAAGGGTCATCAAGATGATCACCTTTCTGGGGGAGGTGGAGATGGCAAGTGGGGGATGGACAACACTGGGCAGAGAGGGATGGAGGACAGAGAACAGGAATGCTCTGATAAGGATGGACTGGAAATCAGAGACTCCAACTCTCTAAACCTAAACTCTCCCAGCTATTTATTATGGAATCTACATATAGCAGCCAGGTGGCACAATGGAAAGAACACTGGCCTTGGAATTAGGAAGACTCACCAACCTGAGTTCCAATCTGGCCTCAGACACTTCCTAGCTATGTGACCCTGAGCAAGTCACTTAACTCTGTCTGCCTCAGTTTCCTCATCTGTCAAATGGGCTGGAGAAGGAAATGGCAAACCACTTCAATATCTTTGCCAAGAAAACCATAAATGGGATCACAAAGAATTGGACATGACTTAAATGACTTGACAAAACAAGTAGCACCATCTGTAGAAATCTGCCTGACCTTTAACCCTGCTGTATGCCTTGTTATGCTCAGACAACCCCCGCCTCATGCACAGTATCTGACCTGTCCATGCACCCTAAGAACCCCTGGGCCTTGCCATTCACCATACAACTGCACCCTCAAGACTTACAGGTCTTTCTATTGGCGCTCAAATAGAACTTTCTAATATGTTGTCTCTTTCAATTAGAACATGATCCCCTTGAAAGCAGGAACTGTCGCACTTTAAGCAACTAAGAAATGGCTTTTCATTCATTCAAAGCTTTTGCTCCTCACTTCCCTCCTCTGTCACCCCACTCCATTATCTTAATAGATTCAATAGACTCAAGTCTCTTGTCCTGCAGCATCAGCCTCATATATCCTTGTCCTGCTTTGGGGAAGATGAAGAAAAATCTGTTTCCACTCTCCCTTCTCACATGTAGGGGGCTGTTTATTGCCTCTTCTATTCTCTGGTCCTTGGCCTTCTCTCCTACACTTAAATAACTGTAAATTCCAGACCTAGAAGGTGTTTTAGAAATAACTCAGTCCAACCTCTTCATTTCAAAGAGTAGGAATCTGAGGCCCAGAGAGAATAAATAATTTGCTTAAGATTGCACGTTGAGTCAAGGCCAGAGGCAGCAATAGAACCCAATAACCTGAATTGACTGCCAAGGGTTCTTCCTGCCTCAGACACTTACTAGCTGTGTGACTCTGGGCAGGTTACTTAAATTCTCCAGGCCTCCATTTCTGCATCTGTAAAATAGGGGCGGTGGTCTCTATGATGTCTTCCCAGAGTATTTTCCAACTCTAACTCCAGGGTCCTGTGATCCCTTGCTCAAAAATGTATTCAGTTAGCTTTTCTGCATCAAATTCTTACTCCCCCTCCTACCCCAGCCCTTTGCCTTTCCTCCTATTCCTATTGGTTAGGGAGGAGAGGGGAGAAGCTATAGCTGGAGTTTAGGAATCAGATGAAGTTAGGGAATATAGGTGTCTGGTTCTCCAGAGACCTGAGGAGAGTTTTCTCAGGTTTCCTGGAGAAGTATTCTCTAGTCATTGAGTGCAGAAAAATGAATGACTAGACTTTCCATAATGAATTCTTTACCTAGCCAGGACAGAGCAAAGGGGTGAAGAGGAGAGTAGTTAAACTGCCTGTGCTTGAGCCCCTTCTGAGCCAGGAGGGAGCAGTAGAGGAAGGGTGAACAATAAACACCTGTTGTCATCCCGGCTGGCAGAGATGGGGACATGAGGTGAGGTACTCAGTGCCTCCAGCCCATCACTTATTCACCTGCTTGAGGAAGCTGAGGGTCTGCTGGGCTGCCGTAGTAGCCAAGATGGTGTGACTATTCCCAGGGCTGGGGCGAAGGGAGAGGGACAGGCTGGCCACCACCTGGCCTCGGAGCTCCGTGATGCTGACCTTCTCCTCTGTCACTGTCACCATAGTCTCTCCCAGGACAGCCTCGGTCAATGGGGATATAACCTGGAGTGGGGTGAGTAAATTGGATGCCGTGCACTCAGACCAAGAGGAAATGTAGATTTAGGTTTTCCTACTCCTACCCTTTAAAAGGCCTCCCATCTTTCCCCCAAGAAGGATCCTTCTATTGACTGTATAGCTCATTTCTTCAGAGCTATGACATACGAACAGGTATATGAGAGGGATGGGGATGAATAAGAATTAGGGCTTGGAGCAGGAGAGCTGGAGTCCATCTCAGGATTCCCTTTGCCATCAGGATATTAATAGAGGAGGTTAGGGTGGGGAGATTATGGGGTGGATTGAGGGGGAGGGGGAGCCAAGTCCTACCTTAAATGGGGTAGTCCCAGGCTCAAGGCCAGCCAAAGTGCTACTGTCCACCAGTTGGGCCACACGGGGGTCGCCCACCCTCATGAAGTCACTGACCAGGTCGGTGACCTCCACCAGCCAGTCAGGGCCCAGCATGGTGACCACCTGGTCAGTGCCCTCAGAGGACGTGGTATGGAACTGGGTGAAGACCTGGAGTGTGGAGTGTTGGTACTGCAGAGTACATCCCCGGTTCTGCCTCCTCTCCTCCTCTTCCTCCTCCTCATCCTCACTCTCCCGAGCTGATCTGGGCATAAGCAGGTAGAGAGCAGGGTTAGCATGGGGCCCCCAGCCCCATGTTTTATCTCTGTGCTACAAGAAGACATACACATGTGTGTACATGTGCATGTGTGTGTATAAGTATGCAAGTGTGTGTGTGTGCATGTGTGTGTGTGTTAAAGAGGAAAGGAACTGAAGAAGGCAGGGATACAAGGGGCCAATTGGGTTAAATCCTTCCTCCTCAGACTCTCCACATATCTTGAGTATGTCTTTTCTCTCTATACATAGGTGGGGAATCTGGGGAATCTGCTGCCTTGAGGCCACATGTGGCCTTCCAGGTTCTTGTGTGCGGCCTTTTGACTGAGTCCAAGTTTTACAGAACAATCCTTCTATTAAAGGGATTTGTTCTGTGAAGTTTGGATTCAGTCAAAAGGCTGCACTTGGTCCATCCCTGCTCTATAATCTCACTTTCCTTGTCTGGTCCTTCCCACCTGCTCTAGCTCTAGAGAAAAGGAAATAGAATCTATTGTGTTGGGGGGCATGGAGGGGGCTGGCCCCCCTCTCCTCTGTGCTCCTTGGTTCTACCCCACTCTAGGAAATATCCTGTTTTAGGAGATTTTGTTTCCTTCCCCTCTCAGCATTTCCAGGGTTGGACTAATGGGCTTCTAAGGCTCCTTCAAACTCCAGATCTACGATCCCACACTTCCCCTTCCCCTTCAAACCATGGGCCCTCTTCACTTGTGTTTTCCCATCTCTCCCTCTTTTCACTTAAATATCCCAGACAAACACTCAAACCAGCATCCCCTATCCCAGCCCCAAGGTCTGAGGAGCTCGACATTTCTCACAGCAGTGTGAGGTGACATAAAACGTCCCTGAACTGCAGTTGGGAGAACCAGGGTTCAAATCCCGGCTTTGTCACTTATCAGCCAGGCCTTGGGCAATCGCTCAACCTCTCATCATTCATTCTGAATGCCCCTCCTGCTCCAGATTCTGTGAACACTGATTTGTCTTTCCTTCTCTCTGTGCATCTTGATTTCTCTAGGCCTCTTCCATGTCCCTCCCTCCACATTCTCTCTCTCCCTCTGTCTGTCTGTCTGTCCTTCATTTCTCCTCTCTGTGGCTTCTCCATTATTCTTTTTTCCTTTTTTTCTAACCTACCCTAGGAGCTCACAATGAGTAGAGGCAGTGTGCGGCTTTGAGCATTAATAGAAGGGTGAGAGGAAGCAAATGCCTGCCCCTACGTGTGCCCAGGACTGGGGTGTGTGTGTGTGTATGTGTGTGTGTGTATGAATGTGTATGTGTGTGTATATGTGTGTATGAGTCTATATGTGTGTATATGTATGTATGAGTGTGTATGAGTGTGTATGTGTGTGCATGTATGTGTGCATGTGTGCATGTGTGTATGTATGTGTATGTGTGTGTACATGAGACTGTATTAGTGAATGCACGGGAGGCTGAGTGTGGCACCTAGCAAGGTCCACTTGGGAGAGGGAGGCTGTATGTCCCCAGGGGTCCTGCTTGTACCTTCTGTCCGGGAGAATGGGTACCCTCCAGCCCTTCACTTGACTGAGCTGGGCATCAGAGAGCTCAATGTGTAAGGGTAGTTTGGGGACCCAGACAGTCATCTCCAGGGGGGCGCTCAAGATGTCATATCGGAAGGTCACTCGAGCATTCATGGAACCCCGTGACTCCTTCCCACTCACAAAAACATAGTCACAGCTTCTAGACACCTGTAGGGAACGGAAGTGGGGGGATGTGAGTTAGAAAAACCTGGAAACTTGTCATGCTGTAAAGATCCAATACTGGATCTGAAGTCTAAGGAGGACCAGATGACTTGGCAGAGAGAATTCTTATCAAGGGGGCTGCTGGAGACAGAGGAGGGTGGCTGAGAAGAGAGGCAAATAGGACCCGAATGGAGAGGAAGCAGACCCCAGGGGCCCAGAAGGAGAGGCTGCTGAACAAATAACTTGGTATGGTAACGTCCCAGCAAAGCACGAACTCATAACTAGCTTGGTTTCTGCTCTGCTGCATCTTGTCCCTCCATTTGGACCTCCTCGTTCTCCAGCAGGCAGACATCAAAGGCTTTAATGCAGACATGTCCTCAGAGGGCCGCTCACCACCCACCCTGATGAAGTCAGTGAAGGACCCTCCATCCCCATCACTAGACTAACTATCCACAGGACAGTGGAAAGAGCATTTCTTTGGAGTGAGATGACCTGGGAGCAAATCCTGAGTCATTCTGGGCAAGTCAGCTCTCTGGGCCTCAGTTTTCCAACTCCTAAAGTGAAATGATTGGACTGGCTGGTCTCTCATAGTCTCTGGTCGACTGGATGGTCCCTTCCAGCTCAAAAGGTATGATACCTTGGTCATTTCCTGAATCCTTGAAATCATGAGAAACATCCCCTCCATACAGGGCCATCCCACAGACTACTGGGGAGTTTGGGCTCAAGCAGCCACACACATACGTATGCACACACACACGTGTCTTATGTTTCATAAACATGAGTGGAGTGGAAATGTTAGGATTGGGGCACAAAGCAGGGAGAAAGGGGCTGAGCTCCTAGGTTCAAAGCTGCTTCTGATGCAAACTGGCTGTGAGACTGAGCAAATCTGAGCAGTTAAGGTGAAGACAAGGTGCCAACCTGCAGTGGTGGAAAGACTTTCCTCACCTTGGAGTTCCCTATACTAATGAAATCACAAGTCCAGTCTATCCCTAGTAGTGCCTGGCACATAGTAGCTCCTTAATAAAAATGAATGGAATTGAACACACACACACACACACACACACACACACACACACACACACACACAGGACTTGTGTTCAGGGAGGGATGAGGGGAGAATGAAAGGAGTGGGGAGGCTGCTTGGCCCGAATTCCTTCTCCCAACTTCTCTCCCTTCCCCCCCTAACAGTATGGGGGCTGTTATCTCAGAGTCCCCAAATAAGCTAAGTCATCATTGCCACAGTGGTTGGAAGAGGGTGTGGAGGGGTGGTGATAAACTCTCTGCCAAAGCAGCTCATTTCCCCATTAAAAAGTCAGTGGAAAAATTCCAGATTTGGGCAAATCCTGCTGTCAACTTTTGAAAAAAAATCTATTCTATTCTCATCTTCTAGAACTAGACCCTTGGGTGAGCTGGTGGAGGGGCTAGGGGTAGGAACTTCCAGGTTCTAAGGAAGCTCAATGGTCCAACTATTCCTCTTCTCAGTTCAGTGACCATGTAGATCAAGTCAGCTAGATCTTAAGAAACATCTCTTGGCAGCAAAAATTCTTCTCCTGAGAGCATGAGCCTGGGGTTGGGGTGGGGATGGACAGGTTTTTTTTACATTGAAATGGTTTGAGGGACAGCTAGGCACTGCAGAGGATAGAGTGCTGGACCTGGATTCAGGAAGCCCTCTGTTCAAATATGGCCACAGATACTTACTGGTTGTGTGACAAATCACTTAACCATCATCTGCCTCAGTTACCTGATCTGTAAAATGGCAATGAGGAGAGCACATACTTCACAGGGTTGTTGTGAGGATAAAACATGAGAGAGTGAGATAGTATTTGTAAAGTGTTTTATAAAACCTTAAGGTGCCATATAAAATATTAGCTATTAATATTATCTTTCCTGAAGTCAGGTGCATCTATTCTATGGATGAAATGAATTACATAAACTTCAATCTGAGAGAGAGATAGTGAGAGACAGAGACAGAGACAGAGAGATAGTGAGACAGAGACAGAGAGAGACAGAGAGACAGAGAGAGAGACAGAGAGAGAAAGACAGAGAGAGAAAGAGAGAGAGAGAGAGAGAGAGAGAGAGAGAGAGAGAGAGAGAGAGAGAGAGAGAGAGAATGTGAGAGAGATTAAGGAGAAAGGGACAATAAAGGCAGAAGGAGAGAGTGAGAAGGATGAAGAAGGAAAAGAAAACCCCACAGCTCCCCCTTCTTCTGTTCTCCTTAATGCTGAATTATTTACAGGAACAGAAAACAGATCCAGCCATGTAATCTTTTGATTTATGGAGCCCGCCAGGAACCCTGACACTGTAATCATGACTCTCTGGCTCCCCAGGTAAGGGGCCTATGCCAACTTCCCTCCCTCTTCCCCTATTCCTCTACTTTCCCATTTACTCCCCCCATTCCCCACCCCTTCCCCTGTTTGCCTCCAATCCTCTTTCCATACTGGGTAAGAAGGGATAAATCTAGGGGCCCCCTGGAGGTAGTCTGACAAATGATTTATCATAAGCTGGGCCCCCTACATCCCTGGAATGCTGAGGACACGATATACCTACAATAGTCTTGTTTAAAGTAAGCAGCTTGAGGTATTTACAGAGGGATATGGGATGGAGGGATGGGGGATGAGGAGGATGCAGAGGATCATAGATTTAGAACTGCAAAGGACTTTAGAGGTCATTCACCCTCTCATTTTAGAGATGAGGAAACTGGGGCCCAGAAAGGTTAACTGAATTACACAGCTATTAAGGTATCTAAGGTGATTTGAACCCAAGCCTTCCTGACTCCATCTGTTTTGCCCAATCCACTGTAATATTGGTTTCATAAATTATGAAAGGAGAAGAATTCTGTCCTTCTCTATCTATAGCTCTCTTCAATATGAATTTTCTTCAATTAGTCCCTGAGGTGGTGCTAAGCCATCTCTCCCCCATTATTCACAAATCTTAAAACACATCCAGGAAGCTTTTCAAGATTCATCAGAAAAAATAACAACAAAAACCCAACTCAAGACAGAGGACATGCAAATCGAATCATTCCATCCTTCCTTCTCCCCACCATGATGTTGTTGTATCATCCGATCCTCCACCCAAAATAGATTTGTCCTTGAGTATTATCTAATATTGATTTAACCCATTTTGGCTCAGGGCCCTTGGGACTCCTATCTCCCACTGGGATAGCTGCTCCCTTGGGGGACCTTGAGGGACACAGTACCCACCTTGATGATGTCCTCATTGTTGGACTCACATTCCACCAAGGAGGAAACATCCAGAACCTGGCCTGTCACCTCAATAGCAATGACCTTAACTGGTATGGCCACTGTCCGACCAGTCAGGATGGCTGTGTTGATGATCTCAGTGTCCTGTGGTGAGGAGGAAAGAGACAATGTTTTAATAAGGTTGTCATGGCTCTATCCAGACCATACCCTACTCCATTTCTTCTACCATGTTGGAGAAGGAAAACATTAGTCCTCCTCATCTTCCCTGTTAATTCCTCTTTTCTCACCAACAATACTCTTTCCTCCTGTTCTTCACTCTTCAGAAGAAGGGTAAGTCAAGTGTGTGTCTATCCTTCCCCTTGTACCAACATACAGGTTCAGATTCACAAACAAACTCAGATACACACATCCATGGGTGCATAGATGCACAGTGCCACATCCTAAGGTAAATACATTCAATTATCCCCTCATTTTTGTACCACTGAGGTATCCTTCTAATTGGCCTCCTGGATAAGTGACCCATTTCATGACCACCCCTCAAATGGACATGCTTTGGATACATCCCAAATGCATCTCCACCTGTTGAAAGTCTCTCTTCCCCCTCAGGTGCCACCTCGTCCATGAAGTGCTCCCAGATTCCCCCAGTTGAAAGAAATCCTTTGCCTCAAATTTCCCTGCATCACTTGATCTGGATCTTCCTCTAAGGATACTTCCAGATCTAAGTCCATAATTCTATGATCCTTTGCCCTCAAATTCTCCCAGTTATCCCTGTCTACTTGCTACTGTTCCTTCTTTACTAGAGTAGAAGTCCCTTGAGGCCGGGTACCATGCTGATGTTCTCATCTTTGTGTTCTTAAAATCTAGAAGAGTGCTTCTTCATGTGGCAAGAGCTTGACAATTGTTTGTGAAATTGAATTAATATTAAACATCATTTTGAGATATCATCTCAATCACTCTCTTCCTCTTCTCTCCGCCTGTCTCTTTCTCTTTCTGTCTCTCCCTCTTTCTCTTCTTGCTCTTATTTTCTGTCTCTCTGTCTCTGTCTGTCTCTGTCTGTATCTCTCCATCTCTCTCTCACACACACAAATATACACACACAGATTTAGAACTGGAAAAGACCTTTGAAGCTATCTGGTTTAACCTTCTAATTTTATAAATGAGGAAATTCAAGACCAAAGATAAATGGCTTGCCCATGGTTAAACAGGTAATAATTACAGAGTCAGGATTTGAACCCAGGTTCCCTAACTCCAAATACAGTACCCTTTACATCGTACCACACTGCCTCTATGACACATATGCACTCATACATACATAATCATATGCACATAGTTACACACACGTGAGTGCATATATGTGATTACGCAATCACATACAAACATCCACTGATCAATTAACTGATTAATCAGCAAGCCTTTATCAAGCATCTCTTATGTGCCCAGCATGATGATGGATGCTATGGATACAAACAGTTCTTGCCCAAAGGCACTTACAGTCATTGGGGGAAACAATGTGAACATAGCCAAATATGTAGGAGACGCAGGAGGGTACATTAGCAGCAGAGAGCCTCCAGGAGACCTCCTTCATTTAGTAAACAACATCACATACACAAATTCCATCATGGGCTCTCATGCTCTTGGGATGCCCCTCACCATAGCCAGAGGCAGAATAGCTTGCACATCCCTCTGGATGACGGTCAGCTCAGTCACTGCCCTCTCTAGGTCGGGCAAGGGGCTCCTGCCTCGGTAGTCGATATGCCACATGATCCGGCGCTTCACGGATTGGCTGGTGAAGTTCTCCATCTCAAAGTCCAGCTGCAGGATCTCCAGGGGTCCCTCGCCCTCCCTGCCAGGTGTGAAGGAGGTGGCAGCAGGAGGGATGAGCAAGAAAGACTCGGGGCTATTCTTTCTGGGTCAATGGGGGAGCCCTGAGCCCTGGAAGTAAGTCAGTGTCCCAGATTCTTGAGAAAGACTCAATAATTGGACCTGAATCTCTCCAGTCCTGCCCCCCTCACCCCAATCCCTGGTTTTATCAAAGCTTGCCCAGCTCGCTAATTGTCTAGCATCTGATGTACTCATGCCCACTTCTTCTCACCCTCCAGCTTGTGGTGGAAAGAAGCATCTTTGTTGGCAGTCAGGATTTCTGGGTTCTGCCTGGATCATTTTTTTTCCTTTCTAAAACTCCCTCCCCATTTCCACTGGGCAATTCTTTCCTGTCCTCTCCAACCTCCCCCTAGCAGTGCATATAGGATGACAAGGGTCAGCAGGGGGGCCCACCCTCCAGGGAACTCAAGATGTTTATTGTGGCTGACCTGGGGAGCAAAGGGGTACTTTGAGTTCTGGACACATCCACGGTAGCAGTCGAGTGCTTTCCCCCAGTGAGCAGCTCTGAAGTCACCTGCCACTGGCCACTTCGGGCCTTGGTGCCCAGTAGGGTGACTCCCTTCTTGGCCTTCACTCTGCGGACAAATAGGGAAGAAGAAAGGGCTGGGGGTCATGGTGGGGCACAAAGCTCCTTCCAATTCCAGAGATCACTAAACAACTCCATTTGTCATGGAACCCTAGTCTAAGGCACGGTGGTGAAGGTAGGATGAACTAAGCCTCCGCTTTGAACTCAGAAGTGTATTCTCTATGCCTGGGGGAAGGCAATCCACTTAACCTCTTTGTGAAGGGGAAAGGGTAGGGCTTCTGGGGAATTCCCTCTCACCTTCAAGGGTGGGAAAATGGGCCTCAAATATTCACCAATAAGAAGCAGAATCTGATAAGCTTTCTCACTTTCTCACACTTAAGGTGGACACTTCCTAGAGGTAGCCTTACTTGCAATTCAATTCAACCAATACCCACTACTCACCTACTACGTTCAAGGTTGAATATTTAGGTGGTGCAAGGATGAATGGGGCTCATTTCCTGCCCTCAAGAAGTTTAAAATCTTGTTAGGCTTGCAAGGAGAGTCCCAAACGAGTGAACTGATAAAGATGATGTCTCAGGCACAGACGGATGAGGAGAGACTTTTGGGGTGTGGGAAGAATGGAAAAGAGACTTCCTTCTACCCTCAGTGAGTACTCCTCAGTGAAAAGTACAGGGTGATGGAGTCAGAGGATATGCGTTTAAATTCTAACTAATTGGTGTTGTGAAGAGAGCTCTTGGCATGGAATGAGGAAAACCCGAGTTCAAATTCAGCCTCAGACAATTACTAGGTATGTGATCTTGGGCAAATCATTTAACCTCTGTTTGCCTCAGTTTTCTCAACTATAAAATAAGGATAATAACACCACCTAACTTCCAGGGTTATTATGAGGATTAACTGAGATAATATTTGCAAAATGCTCAGCTTAGTATCTGGCACATACCAGTCACTTAATAAATGCTTATTCCCTTTGCCACTTACTACCTGTGTGACATCGTGAAAGCCACAACCTCAGTTTCCTCTTCTGCAAAACCAAGGGATCATACTAATGGCTCTAATGTCTCTTCCAGTACTAATCTATGATCCCATAACCTTATGTAGACATCCTTATGGGATTATAATCTATTCATAGGGGCAGTTCAGGTTTGGTTTCCCATTTCCTGGAAGGCTCAGAGTCTAGGAAATTATGAGATCTAATGGGACTATGTTGGCCTGCATGAATATAGATTTGAATACATTTGATGTCTCGGAAGTGTGGACCATGCACCAATGGGTCTTCAATTTGCTGAGACACTCCCTGGGAGAGGTGCTCACTCTGGGAGCTAATGCCTAAACCTCACTCATCCTCTCTTGCCTTCCCCTTTTTCTCACCCCTCTGGGGACAAGGAGATTCTCATGACCTTCCGCTGGCCCACTCTGGCAATAGAAGTCAATGTAATCAACCATGCAACTTTCCCAATGGAGCTTAATGAATATGGAGAGAGAGGCTTTGACCTTGGCCACTAACTCACCTATTGGAGCCTGGGAGAAGCAGGCAGAAGGGGAACTTTCCACACCAGGAGACCCCATCACCTTCACAGACCCCAGTGGTCATCCCTCTTACCCCCTCCAATTCACCCATTAACAGGCAGCTAGAAAGCCCAGTAGATAAAGTATTGGACTTGAAGATCTGAATTTAAAGTGAGCCTTTGACACTTACTAGCTGTATGACCATGGGCAAACCACTTACCCTCTCTCTGGCTCAGTTTCCCCATCAGTAAAATGAAGATAAAACAGTACCTGCCTCACAGGAGATGATATATAAAAAATGCTTTGCAAACCTTAAAGGACTATATTTATCATTATTGTGGTAGTTATTCTCATTATTATTGCTGCCAGCATCTCTCATGTTCCCCGGCCTGGGTGTTCCTGTCCTTAGTCCAACCCTTCCCCCATCTTTTTCTCTAGTAACCCTAAATAAAGGGGCAAGGGATGAGTCTATGAGGTAGGTGGGACAGGTATGATCTTTTTCATACAGATGAGAACACTGAAGCTCCCAGGGTGAAATGACTTGCCCAAAGTCAAGTTAATGGTGAAGCAGGGACTAGAAATCAGGCCTGGGAAGGTAAAGCCCAGCCTTTCATGAAGGTAGGAGGAAGATGGAGTCATTTGGTGAGCTGGACCTCTGTTAGTTTCTTACAGCTCTCTGGAGATCAATATCCCTTTAAATCAAGAAGAGGACAGAAGGACTTATCTGGATTCAAATTCTGCTTCTGACGCATTAAGTGGGTGACTCTGGGCAAGTCCCTTAACCTCCCTGAGTCTTAGTTTCCCCATCTGTAAAATGAGGGTTCTGGGCTAGCTGGTCTCTACGGTGACTCTAAATCTATGATCCTAGGACTACACCCTGAGCCACTGATGCTGGATCCCTTGTACCTGAGGGTGAAATGTTCCACGCTGGGGATGGAGGAGGAGGAGGAGTTGGGTGCCAGATAGAGGAGGATGCTTAACACCTCCCCAGGCTTCAGGGGTCTGTCTGGGAGGCGGATGACCAGGTTGCCGTCCAGCCGGTGCTCTTGGAGGGCCCGCCTGGGTGGCGGGCGGAAAAGACTGATGCTACCTATTCGTAGGAGCGGGTATTGAGTGGGGCCCTCGGCCCGGGCCCCTCCCCCGCCCCGGCGGGCCCCCTCCCCACCACAACCCCCACTGGCATCGGGGGAGTGAAGCCTATAGTAGAGTTCAGCTTGCTGGCTTTCCCCGCCTGGCTCCGGCTCCAGGCTTTCAGGGGGCTTGCGGCGGGCTGGGGGTGGTGCCACCGGAGCAGGCGGTCCGAACCAGGCCAGCGGCAGTTCGGCCCGGACCAGGCAGGTGGCCAGTCCTCCGCTTAGGCGGCAGGAGCTCTTGACTTCGTGGGCATTGCGGAAGGCGTGCAGGCGGACGCAGGGCAGTCTCTCGGTGGCCCCAAAGTCGTCCCAGTCCCGGCCGGCCACGTAGAACAAGACCTGGGCCACGGGCTGCGAGGCGGGCACCCGAGGGTGCACTATGAAGGCTCGAACCTTCCAGTTGACAGTCAGCCTCTCAGGGATGTCCAGGGTGCTGGCGGGTTGTAGGAGCTCCCGGGCCAGGACCTGGCTGGTACTGAAAGGCCCCAGTGATACGTTGAGGACGGGCAATTCTTTCGTCTGGAAGACGACAAAAGGTTCGGAACGCTGCAGGGGCCCCCCGCCGCTGCTGTTGGCTGTAGGTGGGGGCGGCGGCTGCACCTCTCGAAGGAAGAAGGCCAGGCGGGTGTGGGAGAGGCGGTAACTGACCGGCAGCACCGGGACAGCGGGAGCCTCTGGGGGCATCGGGGTGACCAGGTGGGAGGAGCGCCCGGAAGCTGGAGAGAGGACAGGAGAGAGCGCAGATCAGGGAAGGGCAGGCACTTATCTCCCATTGTCCCCCGCCACCTCCCTCTAATTTTCTGATCAGTGTCTCAGACAGGACCGGATCTCCTTGCCCCTAAGGGTCCAGTATCCAAAGCAGAGACTTCACGGAATAATGATTCAACCAAAAAAAAAAAAAAAAAAAGCGTGATGAGTGGGGAACCTGGATCCTCGAGGCCACATCTGGCCTTCTAGGTCCTTGGGTGCTTCCTTTTGATTGAGTCCAAGTTTACAGAACAAATCTTTTTATTAGAGGAATTTGTTCTGTGAAGTTTGGATTCAGTCAAAGGGCCGAACTTGAGGTCACATAAGGCCTCCAGGCTGCAGGATCCCCACCCCTGGGTAAAGAATCAGAACCTGGGAGCCAGGAAATCCTGAGTGCAAATCCTGTTTCTCATATTGTCTGTGTGACCCTGGACAAGTCACTTAATCTTTCAATACCCTAGGCGATTCTTTAAGATTAAATTTCTGAGAAGATGCTGACCTTCACTGGTAGAGGGAATTCCTTCATATCGGGGGTTGCCTGTACCAATGAAATCCCAGGGTCACTCTGCATCCTGTCAAAGGTATTATTTTCATTTTAGTTTCACTAATCACTCTAACACCACCAAAGTACACAAAAGTCTTCTCAGTAATTAGATTTGTGGTTTACTATGGTGCAAATAGCAATGATTCAGAGGGCCAGGGTTCCAGTCTTGGCTCAGTCTTTTATTTCCTGTGTGACCTGAGGCAGACTCAGTGAAGGGTTGGTTAATGTTGCCCAGAGATGTTGGGAGATAGCAGGATAAACCTCGGAGAAGCAAAATAGGTGCCAACACCATGTTCCCCCGGAGACTTACAAGGGAAGGTGGGAACCATTGTTGAGAATGCTGCTCAATGTATTTTCCTACTATTTGCCCGGCATTTCTATTTTAAGCAAATTATCTCTTTTTGCAAGACTTACATAACGTACGGCCTATAATTAATGTTGTCTGGTTGGCGGGAGAGGTGTTCAGAGAAGGGAAAATATTTTTTTTTTTAAGCAACAATCTAAGTAGCGCTGAACCCAGACTGGCCACAGATACTCCGAGGTACCATAAAGGGGCGTTACAATTACAAATGAAATTTCTCATTCTTTATCCTTCTCTTAAGATTCCAGAATCTCCCTCTCTCTAGGGTCTCCTCGCACTTGGGCTTTAGAGTACATCTTATATCATCATTTAGGGGTAGCTGGGGAAGGCCATTCCCCCATGCCTCCTCTTTCCACCCATCCTCATCAAACGAGTATTAAGGTAGATAGACCATAGGACTAGAAATCAGAAAGACTCAAGTTCAGACACATATTAGCTGTGTGAACCTGAACAAGTCTTTTAACCTCTATGTTTTATCTCTTATTCCCATTTTATGGTTTATTTATATGTAAAACAGAGATATTACCCGCTTCGCAGGGTTGTGGAATCAACTGAGTTAACACAGAAAGAGGTTTGTAAATTTTAAAGCACTACGCACATGCATACACATGCTGCCCAGTTTGTCCCAGAATCTGGTCCTTCCAAACGACCGATTTGATGGCCTTTTCCCTGGACCTGAGGCCTGGTTCTTTTACAGGGCCAATGGGCACATGTGGGCAAGGGCAAATGGAAAAGCAGGGTTTTCTGAGATGAGAATGACGTGCATCCTCATATTTTGGATGGCATGGGAGAGATTCTGGGGAAATGGACCTAAGTTGGAGGAATCATGAATGACATGGAGCCCAGTGGAGATAGAATCCTTAGGTACTCACTAGGCATTCAGCCCTGCTGCCTAATAACCACCCTGAGCTTGGTGCATTTCAAGTCAGAGCACCCAATCTCAAACACTAGACTTACAAACTACATATAAAACAAGGGTTTGGAATATGACCTCTAAGGTTCCTTCCAGCTTGAAATTCCTAGATCCTAATGTGCCAGTAGAGATATCCTCATTGTGAGGATAGCTGTGACTGCGACCGGAGTGAGTGTGCTTCAGGAGTGTGTGTATGTGTGTGTGTGTGTGTGTGTGTGTGTGTGTGTGTGCGCATGTGTGTGTGCGCTCATGCACTCACACACATGTGCACAGCAGGTTAGGGCAAAGAGGGAAGGAGATAAAAGAAACTTCCAATCTAAGTGGTGCTGATAGGTGATTTCTTTGTTCAGCTCCTCGTCTCCTGACTCCTGTTTTTGGTAACATTTCCAAGGCTGAATTACTTGAAGAAACACACAAAGGACACATTCTCTCATTAATTAATTCAGCCAGCTTTTATTAGTCATTCACTATGTCCCTGTCCTCAAGAGGCTTAAACCCAGATGGGGGATGGCAAAGACAGAACATTTAGTAGGATCAATAAATGAAAAATAAGTTGAGGAGTGAGGACGCATTCTGCTGTCCTCCCCAGTGACCTAGGTCTGATGCTCAGCCTAGGGATTATTGAGACCTGACATGCAATTGCTCATCAGGAATGCAGGGATTTCAGTGATCAGGTGATCATGACCTTGACACCATGGGCATACACCCTTCCCTTTTCATCTCACCATTATGAATGATCTTCCCCCTTTAAAAAGGAAGCTTCTGGAAAGCAAGGACATTCCTGCCTCCTTTTATTTGTATCTCAAGTGCTTAGCATCATGCCTAGAACATAGTAAGTGCTTAATACCGACTCTATCTACCTACATTATTATCTACCTATATTATTATTTACCTACATTACCTTTCTTTTTTCTTTTCTTTGCTTCCATCTGTCTGTCTATCCATCCGTTCATCTGTCTGTTCATCCATCTGACCATCCATCCATCCATCCATCTCTATCTATCTATCTATTATCTATCTCTATATCTCTATCTCTCTCCATCCATCCATTCATCCACCCATCCATCCATCCATGCATCCATCCATCCATGCATCCATCCATCCATCATCCATCCATTCATCCATCCATCCATCCATCCATCCATCCATCCATCCATCCATGCATCCATCCATCTATCTATTGTCTGTCTATGTTAGATAACCAGGGTCATGACCTGAGGACCTGCATTCCCCTTCTCCTTGGGGGTTAAAGGGAACAGCTGCAGTAACACAGCAGACACTTCTTGCTCATTAGGGACTCTGACATCATACCAAGGGTGTGGGGGGGAGTAGAAGTTAGGAGAGAGGAAGTTGCCAGAATCAGTGACCCTTCCCCACTTCATAGACCCTCAGGGGACCCTAGTGCTTTCTAAGTGGCACTTAGCTCTCCTTAGCCCTATCCCCAGTTCCCAAAGCTCTAGTCTGACCATCTGGATGTCTGCCAAGCCCATTTGAATGAAGGGAGGGAGGAGATGGCCAGATGGACTCAGATCAGCCTGAGGGAAAGTTTTGGATAAATATACCTGGCCCCAAGGCTGGAGTAAGAGGTAGAGAGTGGCACACCCAGGCTGGACTGGAGTGTGTGTGTGTGTGTGTGTGTGTGTGTGTGTGTGTGTGTGTGTGTGTGTGTGTGTGTGTGTGTGTGTGCCATATCACAGTAAACAGCACAGGACTAGGAGTGAGGAGACCTAGGTTCAAGTTTCAGCTCTACTGTTTCTCCAGCTGTTACATTGGGCACGACAAGATCTTTCATGACTACCTCATAGACTTGCTGAGAGGATCAAATAAGACAGTGCCCTGTGATGTAGTGAAAACTAAGATGACGTTGGAATCCAAAGATTGTCATTGTTGTTGTCATCATGTCCGACTCTCCGTAACCCCATTTGGGTTTTTTTTGACAAAGATACTGGAGTGTTTTGCCATTTCTTTCTCCAGCTCATTTGACAGATGAGGAAACTGAGGCAAACAAGGTGAAGTGACTTGACCAGAGTTACACAGCTATAACGTGTTTGAAGCTGGATTTAAACTCAGGAAGATGAGCCTTCTTGACTCCAGACCTGGTGCTCTATGCACTATGGCTCCCCCTAGTTGCCTCAGGTTCAATTCCCAACATTCAGCAGATATGATCCAACTCCAATTCTTTGACTCCCTTCTCTGTGAAGTGGGCAAATCATTTAATCTCCTTATACCTCTTCCCAAGTGGTGAGCTGGTCTTGCAACTAGGAAGATCCAAGTTCAAGTTCAGCCTTTGTCTCAAATGGGCTCTGTGACCCTGGGCAAGCCAATCAGCTTCTGAATACTCAAAGCCAGGAGCATCAAACTGAAGTAGAAAGAAGCCAAATTAAACCAACTGATCAATAGACATTTATTAAGTGCCTACTATATGCCAAGCACTGTGCGAAGTACTGGACCATGGATATGGATCTCTGCAGCTACATGTTGGCTTGGAAGACCACCAAGTGACACGCTCTATTGTATTTTTATTTATTTTGTTAAATATTTCTCAGTTCTATTTTAACTTGGTTTGGGGGTAGTACCAGGAGGTACTAGGGGGTAGTACACACACTTGGCACACCGCTGCTCTCAATAAGTCTCTAAGACAATTAATAGTAGAGACGGTGCTGACCTATACTGACAGAGAAAGTTTCCCAGCTGGAAGTTCCCCAAACTGATGAAATCCTGGGTCCCGACTCTATCCTAAGTATCCTTATACTGAGACAGAAGCCTGGACTGTAGGAACTTTGGAAGTTTCTACCACTTTATTGGGATTGCTTTGCACCAAATTGGGAAGAGAATCCAGGAATCCTAATTCCCAGGCTAGTGCTAGCTTAGGCTATTGTGGTGTCTACCAGTGTTCTCTTGGGTGGCGTGTGCATGTACATGTGTGTATATGAGTGTATGAGTGTGTCAGTGGGCATATGTTCACATAGTGCCTTGTGTAAAAATGTGTCGGTGGGCATGCGTTCAACACAGTAGGGACTAGAATTTTTTTTTAATGAATTGAAGGATGAATGAAAGAATGAATGGCTAAATGTACACACTTATATGTGCATGCCAGGCTATGTACCATTGTGCCCATTCCCTGGATTTCTGAGGAGAACTTCATACAATTATTTTCCAGTCATCAGGGTGCCTGGAAAGGGCAAAGAGGAAGAGAGCTGGGAAAGAAAAATCCTCTGAATGTTTCATAAGGTCAGATGCGGAGGAGGGAATCAGCCCAGACACAATGAGAACAGAAGCTGGGAGTGTGTGACTATGTACGCACCTCAGACACTCTGGCATGTAGACACATACAAACACAGAGGCATAAACACTCTCTCTCTCTCTCTTTCTCTTCTCTCTCTCTCTCTCTCTCTCTCTCTCTCTCTCTCTCTCTCTCTCTCTCTCTCTCTCTCTCTCTCTCTCTCACACACACACACACACACACACACACACAACACAGACACATTCAAATACACTTCCCTTAGATACAAGGATTACACAGGTGGACTATAATTTTCTTCTCTAGGAACCTTTAAGGATTATATATCGTATATTTAGAGCTGAAAGACTTAGAAACCATGTATTCTGACACACCCTCCCCCATTTTACAGATAAGAAAACCTGAAGCTGGAAGAGATTAAGTGATTTGCCCAAGACCACATAGTATTTAAGTCACAGAATCACAGGTTTAGAGCTGGCAGGGACCTTTGAGTCTAATTTCCTCATTTTATAGATAAGAAAATGGTGACACTGAGAAGTTCGGTGACTTGTCCAGAACCACGCAGCAGGTTAAAAGAACCTAGATTTTCCTGACTCCAAGTCAGTTAGTGCCCTAACCACTATGTCACCATGTTTCATCTTTTTTTTGAGGGGAGGGGTTGGAAATAGCAGGGGTCAGAAAAAAACATTCTAATCCACTTCTTTTGACTCCCAACCCAGCACTGTCTCTACAGTGGAGAACATCTTTGCACCTTTTCCTTTTTCTCCACTCACAAAGCCGTTACCTTTGTCCTAGCACTTACCACCTGAGTCAAGAATAAATACAATTGCTTCCTAATTGGCTTCCCTGTCTCAAGTCTCTTCCTTCTCCAGCACATTCTACATGTTGTTGCTAAAGTGATCTTCCAAAATGATCTTCCCACAGCACAAGTCAGATGACCATTCTTCTACTTAATAAACTCCAGTGGTCCCCTATTACCTCTAGCATTAAATACTGACTCCTCTGTTTGCTCATTGTAAGCTATTCACAACTTGGCTCCAAATGACCTTTCAAGTCTCATTATACATTAGCACCATTCATAGCCTAAAGTTCAGTCAAACTGGCAGGAATATTGTTCCTGGTACAAGTCGTTCATTCTCCCCTCTATGTGCCTTTGAATTATCTGTTTCACATTTCTTCTGGAATGCAATCTCTTTTCAGCTCTCCATCCTAGGATCCTTAGTTTCTTTCAAGACTCAGTTCAAGTTCGAAGTCTTAAAAGAAGCCTTTCTTGAGCCCCCCCAACTACTAGGGCCTTCCCTAACATTACCTTTTAAATTTAATTGTATATTTCATATATACCTTGTATCTCTATTTCTCTTCTATCTCTTCCTATACCTGTATCATCTATATGTCTTTATCTCTATGTCTATGTCTATATCTCTATGTCTATGTCTATATCTCTGTGTTTATATCTCTATGTCTATATTTCTATATCTATGTCTATATGTCTGTCTGTCTATATCTCTGTGTCTCCCTCAATAGAATGTAAATTCCTTGAGGGCTTCACTTTGATCTTTGTATTTCCAGCTGTTAGCACAGTGCCTAGAATATAGTTGGTGCTTAATAAATGCTTTTTGATGGATTGATATATGCTTTAGGAGCAGTCTAGCTTAGAGATAGGGGGATGTCCTTTGGTCCTTTGTAATTTCTGAGTAAGAAGGACCTTGGTAATTTCTGAGTCATTAGCTTCCCAAATGAGTAAGATCATCATGTTACATTTGGTGTTGACAGTGTTCTGTAGAAGGCAGTCACAAGAAATATTCAAGTAGAAGAGAGGACTTCCCCTCAGGGTGCTTACAGTCTGATGAAGGATATATAGTCCTTGACATCAAGGGGTTCTCTAAAGTCTAAAGAGCTAGTATCTGCCCCCAGGGAACTCCCATTCTTATGAATGGACCCAGAGCTCCTTCCCTGTGGGTGCTCCCAGTGTGATAGAAACAGATGATCAATTTCTAGAAAAATACACAGATTAAGTAATCCTCCAAAAGACCACAGGTGACAAAGATCACCCCAAGACCACCGGCTAATGAATAGGTTAGCAGAGGAGGAAAGCAAAGGAGCATGGCATCCAGTAGGGCTTTGCTTTGAGAGGCAGCCTGGTACAGTGAGCTGGCCTCAGAGGCAGAGAGACCTGGGACCAACCTTGGACACTCACTGGATTTCTAACTTTCTCAGACTCTAAGTTGCAGAGCAAGGTGCCAGCACATATTTGTACAGGGTTGATGCTTCCACTTCCAATGAAATCATGGTTCTAGTCTCTATTTTCATCTCTATCTTGTCTTTGCACTAGGACCTGGGTCTCAGGATTGGCTCACCACCATCTTCATTGGACAGCTGGTGGTGTGAGCTGATCTTAGCGGGAAGATTACAGCTTGGGTCTGAGGTTTTGATAGGGAAGAGTTTCTCTAATTGATTGGAGCCATAGGATTGGAGGGAAGGCATAGTAAAAAGGATCTATTTTTAATCAACAAGCATTTATTGGACACCTATTATATACTGCTCTAAGTACTGGAGAGGAACACAAAAAATGAAATTGAGAAAGGCTTCATCTTGAAGAGGAGTTCTTCAACCAGTCAATAAGCATTTATCAAGCACCTACTGTGTGCCTGGTGTTTTGCTAAGGGGAGGTCTAAGTGCTTAATACTATTATTGTTTGTTGCCTACATTCCTAATTGAAGAACATGTTAAATTTCAATTAGAGATTAATGAAAATAAAAATGTCATTTTTTCCATTTAAGTTCATGTACTCTCTGAGTCTATGGACCTCAGGTTAAGAATCCCTGATATAGAAGGCGGTAGTTGATGTGAGTTTTCCCTCATTCTTGCCACTACTTCATACTCCCACCTCCCAAATCAGGTCCTTATCATTGGGTAGGTGGAGAATGGGCAGAGAGGAGTATGTCTCTGGGAGGCAGATTTAAACCGTAGGCATCATTTAGCCCCAAACCTTCATTTTATAAATGAAGAAACTGAGGCCCAGAAAAGTGAATAAGTAACTTAGCCAAGGTGACAAGGGCTAGAAGTGGTAGAATCTGAATCTGAACCTCAGTCTTTTGTCTGTTTTTATTGCCTGACACATAGTAGGTACTTAATAAGTACATGTTGTCTTGACTCTTTTCTTTGTACCACTGGTGGGATGAGAAAGGAAGTGGTGAGGAAAGCTGTGGTCCAAGGAAGAGCAGAGTGGCCTAGCCAACCCAGTCTAGAAGACAAGCCTCTGACATGCTGCGTGTCAAATGAAAGCTTGGGAGAGAAGAAGAGCTAGCTAGCTCTGCACAGGGAGGATAAAAAATTGTTATCCCAGGATGAATCATCACTTCTAACCAAACTCCACAAACCTCTCTCCATCTATCCCTCACCCACACTCCTCCCTCCTGAGATCAGAGAGGCTCCCTGCCCTAAACAGCCCAGGCAACAGCCTGCTTCTCGCCAGGGAAGCTGTAACCTTAAATTATCTCCTCTAATCGCCTGCTATTCTGGCTAATATATTAACTACTTGGTCAAAGCACAGGTCGTCCTGATGTAAGAAGCCATCAGTGGAGGGAGAATTTGCATTCTGTGGCCTGCAGAGAAATCCACTAATTCTTCTAAATTGCCCAGTGCAGAGAAAAACATGTCCCCCTCCCCACCCCTTTCCTTCTGCCGGTGCTGGGGGAAGGGGGGACTGTTATGTTGGGAGAAAAGAACCTTGGTTTCTCATTCTAGCTTTACTACAGATTTCTCAAAGCCATCTCTTTCACCTGCCTGGGACACCAGGTGGTAGTGTGAAAGCTATCTTTAAACAAAAAACATTTATTAAGCACCTATTACATGTGCTAAGTACTGGGGATTTAGTACATACTGGGTGACTACACCAGGAGACAAGGGCAGTGTTAGCTCTGTTCTCTTTAGGGGGACCCATTCTTTACATTGAGGCTCAGGTAGGGGCCTAGAGACAGCCAAGTCTAGGCATACTCATAGCTTTTGAGATGCTCGGCCACTATCTGATCTCAAGGCACCACAGGTACAGCACTATCTTCTCTCTGTCCCTAGTGCCTTTCCTCAGAATGAGAAGTGACTACTTCTCCAATGTAGACATTTCATCCAGTTGAGACCATAAACCTCCCTGTTTTAGGGCTAATCTTATCATATTTGCAGCTATAAAGTGTAGTGGGTTTGGGGTTTGGGAGGAGGGAGATGAGTAAGGGATTAAAAACCTGGCAGATCTTTTTCTTTCATGGGCACTCAAGGTCCTGCACAGATAATTTAGACATGCATTTGACCCCTGGACTGAGATCCAGGAGGTCTGGCTCTCAGCTCTTCTATTAATTGATTGTGTGACTTGGGACAAGACACATCCCCTCTGTGGTCCTAGTTTTCCTTCTCTTCAAAACAAAAGCAACAGATTGATAGTCACTGAGGTCTCTTCAGGCTCTGGTAGTCTGTTAGCCTTGCTTCTTTCCCTGTCTGTAAAATTGGGTGTAGGAGGGGATTGGTGGTGAACCAACTAGGTGACCTTTATGGTGTAGTGGCCTTGAAATCAGAAAGACCTGGGTTCTAATACCATTTCAGATACTTCCTAGCTATGTGGGCTTGTGGAAATCACTCAAATGTCTCTGAGGCTCAGTTTTCTCATCAGTCAAATAGGGGAATTGGTCTAGATGGCTCTAAGATCCCTTCTGTCTCTAAATCTGTGATCTTGTGATTATCCAAGGCAGAGGAGGGGATTAGGGATGAGCCTACTGGGAAGAACTCCTGGATTCCTTTACTGTCACTTCTACTGGCCAATTTTGTTGACCATTTTCCAATCTGCAAGATGGGGCTATGACCCCATCAGATAAAGGAATGCTATTTAACTCCCTCACGCAGGTTTCATACTATAGGACAGGAGGGGGATTCCATTTGCTCAGAATACTCTCTTCCCATCCTGTTCCCTCCACTTAACCAAATTCTAACCATCTTTCAATGCTCTGCTAAAATCTCACCTCTGTCATGATGCCTAGAGGGAGTGTGTTCCTTTATGTGATGATATCAGAACTTCCAGCTTCTTGAGACTTCCACTTGAAAACTCATTGCTGCAAGTGGGCTGAGGGCTGGATGCAGGCAGAGAGAGAAGGGGGAAGAGGAGAAGGGAAGGGGACGACAGAGAAGCAAAGAGAGGAGAAGGGGGTAGAGAAGAGGATGGCAGGAGAGGGAATCTCCTGCTTTTATGAGTTCTAATGAAGATCAGATGCTTTCTTTCTTTCCCACTAATTGCCCCCAAATTAAAACTAATCACTTGTAATTAAAAAAAATTCTCATTAGAGTTTGGTGTTGCTTGAAGGCTTATAAATGACCAAGGAAGGAGGTACAGAGGAAGGGTTGCTAGGAAGGGGGTGTATGTCTGGAGGGGGGGGGGTATCAGGGACCAACATAAGTTGCAGCAGAACTTTGTATAATATGCTTGGAGATCTTCAAGAGGATAGAGTAGTAGGGCCTCTTGGGCATGTGATCAATAATAACAGTGATCTATAGCATTAATGAGGGAGATGAATATTAATAACAGTAAGCAATAAGAATATGATTGATGATCAATGATAGTAATGATAACAGTGATCAATGAAATGAGGCATAATGATGATATAGGCTTGGTATTAGGATCTGATCAACTGCCTCCTCCTGTGACACCAGGGTCCTCCACAGGAATAATAGGGGGCTCAGGGATATATATGCCCAGACATCAGACACAGAGATAGCTAATTGGCAGAGTGGATAGAATACTGGGCCTCAAGTCAGGAAGACTCATATTACTAAGTTCACATCTGGCCTCAGACACTTCCTAGTTGTGTGATCTTGGGCAAGTCACTACAGCCTGTTTGCCTCAGTTTCATCATCTGTCAAATGAGCTGGAGAAGGACATGGCAGACTGCTCCAGTATCTCTGCCAAGAAAACCCCAAAAGGAGTCAAGAAGAGTCAGATGCAACTGAAAAGACTGAACAACAATGGCCAGACACAGAGTTATTAGTGGGACCACTGAGGCATGGGGATATCATGAACTCCCTACACTATAAAAGGCATTAAAAGACCATAGGTGTGCAGCAAGAAGAGACCCCAAAAGTCACCTAGTCCACTTCCCTTATTTTACAGATAACGGTACTGAAGTTAAGGAACTTATCCCAGGTCACAAGGCAGACTCAGAATTTAATTCTAGACCTACAGGTTCAAGACTCAGCAATGGTTCCACTGTATCAAGGTATCCTTTCATGGTATGGTAGAAAGGCCAAAGACCTAGATCTGCATTCAAGTCTGCTCCTGGCAGCCACCACTAACATATAGATATAATCCTGGGATAGTTAAAAAAATTCTTTTAGGCAATTAGGGTTAAGTGATTTGTCCAGGGTCATATAGCTAGTAAGTATCTGAGACCAGCTTTGAACTCATCTCCTCCTGACTCCAGGGCTGGCTCTCTATTCACTGTACCACCTAGCTGCCCCTGGGATGAGTAATCTTGCACTTGTCATATGACCAGATTTGACCAGCATCCTTCAAAGAAGTGGACTTGACCTTCAGAAGGTCTGAAGTCTCTGCTAAGCTGGAACGTAGACTTCCCAACCCACTCGCTGGCTATGTCTACATGTCTGGGCAGTCTAGCACAACGGTGACAGATGCCAGAGGCGTATCCAGGACACACAGGCAGCACACACCCTGCTGGTTTCCCTGACCAGAGGGAAAGAGAATGGATGCAAGGATAATCATGCTGTAGAGAATGGTCACTCTTCTCCACCGAGAGTTAGTTCTACCTGACCTCAGTACTATCATCTGGCATTAAAATCGTCTTCAAGTGTTTGCAGGTTTGTGTAGAAGATGGAGCAGTCCTGTCCAGCTCAGCCACAGAGGGGAAGAAGCAGGAAGATGATAGATTCAGAATAGGAAGGGTTCTTATTGGTCATTTATTCCAATTACATCCATTTTATGGATGAGGAAACTGAGACCCAAATGGGGAGGTGAATTTCCCAAGGTTATATAGGCAGTAACTGTCAGCTCCAGGATTTGGACTCCAAATCCAACACACTTTCCACTGAGACCCAATAGACCCATTAGAGGCAGTTAGGTGTCCCAGTGAATAGAGTTCTGGGTTTAGAGTTAGGAAGACCCAAGTTCAGAATCTGGATTTAGACACTTCCTAGCTGTATGACCCTGGGCAAACTGCTTAACTTCCGTCAGACTCAGTTTCCTCATCTTTGAAATGGGGATAATTCCCCCCGGGCTTGTTGGGAGGATCAAATGAAATATTGTAAAATGCTTAGCACAGTGCCTATGCTAAGTGCCATGTTATATAGTAAGCACTATATAAATGTTAGCTATTAAATTACAGTCATCTGAAAGTAGAATTGGTTGGCTCAGGAGATGGTGTATAACCTATGACTAAAGGTCTTCGGGTGAAGACTGCATGATCATTTGTTTTGGAATTTGTAGAAGGGAGTTTAGGTCAATTTAATTAAATTAAAGGAGCACTTACTATGATCAGATATCATTATGGTCAGTGTCAGTCTTTTGTGTGTGTCATGGACCCTGTTAGTAGTCTGGTGAAGCTTACAGACTTCTTCTCAAAATAACATTTTAAATGTATAAAATGGCTAGGCATGGGGATGCACAATTGTAGTCCCAGCTACTGGAAAGGCTGAACCTGGTGGATCACTTGAGCTGGGAAATTCTGAGTGGCAGAGGGTTAAACTGACGACTGGCTGTTCAATTAAATCTGGCATATGGTGAATTCCTGAGAGGGGAGGCAGGTCTGTGTGTGGGGTGTGGGAGGGGCCACCAGGCTACCTAGGAAGGGGTCAACTGGCTCAGGTTGGAGATGACATAGGTCAAAGCCCTGATGCTGACAAGCAGTGGGAAGTAGCCCATGTACTGCCAGCCAGGTCGAGATAAGGAGACCAAAGGAAAAGCCTCTTCAAAAATTTTAAAAGACAAAATAAATGAATGGATGAATGAGTGAATAAAATAAATTACACAGGATAATAAAGAAAACTAATTATATTTAAATCCAGTTATCAAAACCTCTCTCTCTCTCTCTCTCTCTCTCTCTCTTTCTCTCTCTCCCTCTCTCTTTCTTCCTCTTTTAAACCAAATTCATGGACAACAGGTAACAATTCCCTGAAAAAGGTCTCTGATATCCCTTCCAGCTCTGACCTTCTATGATCTTGTGACTCATTCCCCCTTCACTCAGGCTCACTCTGGATACACATAATTAATTGTAAGGGGCAAGTCTCGTAATCATCAGTAATGACTGCATCTCTTTTCTTGATCAAGCATAATGATTGTGTAAAATTTTGGTGGTGTGGGTAGAAATGTCAGTCCAAAGAGAGTGGAAAGCTAGATAGAGTGTTGACTTCTAATCCCAGGAGGACCTGGGTTAAAATCCTACCTCAGACACTTATTAGTTTTATCACTCTGGACAAGTCACTTTGGGCTCAGTTCCCTGACTTGTAAAATAAGGGGGTTCTTCTAAGGTTCTTTCCAGTTTTAAATCTCTGCTTCTTTCCACAAAATTGAACTAAAACAGGCTCCCTTCCAGAGTCCATGATTCAGCTGGCTGTATTGCCTTCTTCACTATAACACCAACTCAACAATACTATCGATCTACCCTTGCTCTCCAGGGGGAAAATAAAAATATAACTGGCATTAGGTTGTCCAGTGATGACACGTCCATCTGGACTTGAATTACCCCACAGGCTCACAAGGCACATGTCTAGGGACCACCATGGTGAGCAGAACCTATGTAATTAGCTTAGGTCCTCTCCTAGGTGGAGAAAGAGGAAAATAGGAACCAGAATAATAACTCCTTACTTTCCTGGTATCCTGGAGGGCACACCTGTTCACCTCAAACCTTTGGATAAGGAATAGGGGAGGGCATAAAGAAGCAACATCCGCATTGACCAAGATGAATATAATTGCCTCAAGGTGTTGGGAAAATATCCTGGTTCATTGGGTGATGGGACAAAAGCTTAGTCCTAAGAATGGGCATAAGGAAGCAAGTTAGATGGGTCTGTATCGAAGGGGCCCATCCCAGAGGATTGGTGACTGAGTCAGGAGGACTCGTTTAGTAGGCTTTAAGAGGAATTGAAGAGAAAAGCTATCTCTCTCTTTGGCTTCTGGCTGTTTGCCTTTGGAATTCCAGTGAGGCGAGGAAATCCTGCCCCACCCTCACCCCCCCAAAGGATAATAGTGGCATGGAACATGTGTTTATTAAACACCTACTATGTGCCAGACACAGTGTTAAGCTCTTTACAAATATTATCTCATAAGATCCTCACAACAAGCCTAGGAGGTAGTTACTATTATATTTTCCAGTTGAGAAAACTGAGGCAAACAGAGGTTATTTGACTTGCCCAGGATCACATAGCTGCTAGTTAACTGAGGTGGTATTTTTAACTCGTCTTCTTGACTCCAGACTCAGTGCTCTATCCACTGGGCCACCCAGCTGGTGGAAGAAGGCAGAAAATAATATGCCATTTTCTTGACCTATCTGAAACACTTTTGGAGGTTATGTAAGAACTGAGGAGTCTTCCTCATCTCAGGGATCTTCCTGGTTATTTGAATCAAGGCAGAGGATTAAGACATCTTACTGCCTGGCAGGCTTCAGTTTAGTTGCTTCCCACCACTCACTCCCTTGCTCCATCCCCAGAGGGGCTCAAAGTCCCCATTCTTAAGTATGAGCTCCATCCTTTTGAAGAATCCTGGGTAATATTCATCTGGGGGAATCTGAGGCCCAGAGACGGAAAGTCATTTTCCCAAGGTCATGCATCAAATTGGCAGAGAAAGTAATGTAAGTATGGAGCTGACTCTGGAAGATGTCTCTGCAGAGAAAAAAAAAAGAGGAGCTGCAATGAAGTAGCCTGGCATATGGGAAAGAGCTGATTCAGGGGTCTGGGTTCAAATACCACCTTATTGCCTGTGTGACCTTGGCCATGTCACTGGATTGGGTCTCAGTTTATTCACTTTTAATATGGGCTCAGGTCCCTTTCTAGATGTGGGATTCAAATCAGTCTCTTACTCCTCTCCCATCTCATTCTTGGTTGGACTTGGATGAGGTAGAATCAATACCTTCTAGGATGTGGGTAGGTTATATAAGGATAGTGGAAAAAGAAGGTACTCATGACTAGACAGGGGCAATGATCTGAGCCAATAGAGCATTAAGTAGATGCTTCTCCAACCTAAGACCTCTCCCCATTGTCTCTCTGATGCCCTCATTGGTGATGGAAAGTTCCCCTTTAACTGTAAGCCTGCCCCGACAAACTGCAACACATTCTGAAGTATATGGTGCTGCTAGGTGGTGCAGTGCGCAGAGTGCCAGGTCTGGAGTCAGGAAGACTCATCTTCCTGAGTTCAAATCTGCCCTCAGACACTTACTACCTGTGTGACCCTGGACAAGTCATCCCTCTTTTGCCTTAATCACCTGGAGAAGGAAATGGCAAACCGCTCCAGTATCTTTGCCAAGAAAACCCCATGGCCAACATCGATTTGCTATGCTGACAAAAACAACATCAATTTGGACTTCTGGGCATATCATTCCTAAGTCAGTTTTGTGAGTATATTTGTCTGTGTGTCCTGCTTCAATCAATCAAGCCAGGCACTGTGCTAGGTTCATCGGATGCAGAAGAAAATGAAAACAGTTGCTGGCCTCAAGGAGCTTATTTTCTATCAGGGGAAACAAAATGCACCTCTATGGTAAATAGATAGGAGGTGACTGAGGGAGGGGGAAGAACTAGTAGTATGGGAGTGGGGAAACCTTTTGAAGGGGATCTTTGGCTGAGTCCTGAAGGAAACCAAAGACTTTCACTAGTTAAGACCCATGGAGGCAGAGCGGTTGGCCCCCTCCCAATGGGAATTCCCTGCATTCAGCCTTCAAGCTCTTAGGGGGTAGAGACTCTACCCCCTTGAGCTGGATTTCCTTGAGGGCAATCAGCTGGGTTTACCACCCTCCCCAGACTATTAACTCTTTTCTCATCCTTCACTCCACCATCTTATAATACCATTCTCCCTTTGGTGGCCCCCACAATGCCCCACGGTTCTGTGCCAAGTTTATATATAGACCTGCAGTATGGAAAGGTAGTGAAGGGAGGGGGGAAGGAGGGAGCCAGCACTGGATAGATCACACACAGGCTGCATATAAATCCAAACGAGCCTGGCCCCCTCCCGTGGCTAGCAGCAAGGAAAATGAAATGGTGTTTCTTCCTAAAAGCCAAGAATGGGAGGAATAAACCTGGGAGCCAGAGTTCCCTAGACCAGGGCCCCCTCCCCCAATGGCAGCATCATTCCCGAGCTGGCTTGGCAGGTCATAAATCCAATAGATGCGACTTCCCGGCACCATAACCCTCTTCCCATCCCCCCATCCTGGACTATAAAATAAAATGCTGTAATCATTTGACTGGGTGGCGAAATAACTTCCCTGGATATTCTGAAGGATCTCAGGTCTCATCTGCAGGGGTACCCCCACTGCTCTTGTGGCCAGAAATGTCTCCCGAACATGCTGACTCCTTGCTGCAAGCATCTTTACTGTTTTGTCTTGAAGATAGAGGGTGGAGGGGGACAAGATAAAGCTACCTTCTCCCTTCCTTACTCCAATAGCCCCCTTTGCTTTATTCATAGTGGAAAAAGACCCAGATTATGATCCAGGAGACCTGCATTCAGTTCCTGGTTTTGCCCTTGGCCCAGCTAGGTGACCCTGGACAAGTCATTTCCTTCCTCTGGGCTTTTAGGATGAGATGAGACAAGATTAAGAGTTCCTAATCTGGTGTCTGATTTTTTAAAATAACTATTTCAGCATCACTGTTTTCCTCATAATTCTATGTATTTTATGCATTTAAAAGTGTTATTCTGAGCATGGACTTCATCAGACTGACAAAGAGTCCTCCACATACACACCACACCACACCACAACTCAACACAACACTGAGGAACTTGGTTCTTGGTGTTCTCTAGCTATGGCCCTTTCCTCCGGTCCACCTTTCTAGATCATCTGAGCTGTCCACATGAATGTTCACTCACCCTTCCACTTCTGCTGCTTTCTCCATGAGACTGGAGCTTCTCAAGGGCAGGAAGAATATTTCTTAGAATCACAGAACATTACTTTTAGAGGAAACTTTAAAGATTCCTTAGTACAATCCACTCGTGTCAGATTAAGAAACTCAGATCAGAGAAGGGAAGAGGCTTTACCCACATTCACACAGAAAATTAATGCCAGGGTGAGAACCTATACAGGGCCAGGTTGGACAGAGGGACTGATGCCTGGGGAAAATGGGGAAAATGCAGGCTTCACATGAAATATTTCAAGCTCAGAATGAGTCTAAAGAGTGACTTGGCAACCCCCCAAAATGTCACCCTAGACTGTGGAAGAAGAATCATGGAATAGTCAGTGGATAAAGGGAAGATCTTGGTGTCAAGAATGTCTCTAGAGCAAGTGAGGTATGCAGTGCCAGACTTGGAGTTAGAAAGACCTGAATTCAAATCTTCCCTCAGATACTTACTAGCTGTGTGACCTTAAAAAGTTACTTAACTTTTGCCTGCATCAAATTCCCCATATGCAAGGATAATAATAGCACCTATCTCCCAGGGTTGTTATGGGGATCAAATGGGATATTTGTAAAGTTCTTTGCAAAACAAAGTGATGTATAAATGCTAATTATCAATATAATTTTATAATCACTACTACCATTATTACTAATAGTACTAGTACTACTACTCATTCTACTACCACCACTACTACCACCACCACCATCACTGCTAATACTACAACTACTACTATTACTTCTACCACTACTCCTACCATTACCACCCCCACCACCACCACTACTACTACTTACCACCACTACTACTACTACCTAGGTTACCACAGGTAAATTATACTCTGCCTCAAGTGACTCCATAAAGCTTCTCAATACAGATGAGTTGTTGATCTGCAACTGGGGAGAGACTATTACCTTGATGAAATAACAGATTTTGACCCCCTCAACTAAACAAAATGAAACAATTCACAAAACTCCCTAGGCTGTGCTTTGAGAGGTACAGTGCCCAAAACGAGAGGAGTAGTAGTTCCAATACATTCTGCCCTGGTTAGACCATATCTATAGAATTATATTCAGTTTTGGGCACCACACTTTAGGATAGGCCTAGATCAGTTGGATTGCATCTAGAAGAGCCCAGTGAGGGTGATGAGAGTGAAAGATACCAGGACATTTTAAGATCAGTTGAAACAATTGGGGGGAGTTTAGTCCAAAGAGGAGACTCCAAGGGGACATGCCTGTCTTCAGATAACTGAAGGACCATTGTGATTTATTCTGTTTGGTCCTAGAGGGCAGAAGTAGGATAATTCGACCCATTCATCTGTTCATCCATCAATAAACATTTATTAAGCACCTACTATGTGCCGGGCATTTTGCTAAGCCCTTCCCAAAGCTTTTGTATAAAGGGGGAGCTGTTGCAGAGACGTGGACTGTAGGCTGGGTGCAAAGAAGACCTTCCTAACAATTTAAAAACATAGGGGATCACATTGAGAAATGATGGGTTTTCCCTCTGGGGTCTTTGAGCAGAGGCTAGATCAATCAATAAACATTTATTAAACACCCACTCTGTGCCAGTCACTGTGCTAAATGTTGGATGTCCACCTTGGAAAGGATCATTACTCAAATATATTTTGGAGTAGATGGCCTCTGGAATCCCTTCCAGTTTGGAGGTCTTAGGGATCAATGCACAATCTAATTTGGAGGGCTCATACCCCAGCTTCTTGTTTCAAGTCCCCTCTTAGGATCATGAGATCCAAAGAGGAAGATATCTCAGAAGGCACCTAGTCCAAACCCCTCAGTTTTAAGATGAGACACAGAAATGTTAAGCCCAGGGTCACAGAGCTAGTACATATTTGTGATCAGATTTGAACCCATGGCCCTATCCACTAGACCACACTGCCTCTCCTAAGTAAGGGACTTGTAGCACGTGGCTGAGGTCCAAAGCTATTGAGGGTTCCCTTCCTCCTCTTGTTATCTCTTTCTGGCTCCCCTCTCCTTCCCTCATTCTTTATTCTCAAGCTGTTCCCTGTGCTAGTTTGGAGGGTCATCATGGCCTAAGATTTGCAATACTCATGTTGAGGGAACCCTCCTATGCTGACAGAAAACCTTGGGAAGGTGGGGGAGGCTGGGCATCAGGTGCCCCGCCCACCTGGATTTCTTCCTTCCAGCAGTGAAGAGGACTTGACTGTGACTCATAGCCTTTGGAGATGGGAAAAGAAGAAAGACCAGGAGAGCAACGCACGCTCACAGACACAGAGAAATGGTAAGCCAGATGTAAGGCAGTCTTCACCTTCAGAAGCCAAGCACCAGCTGAGCCCAGAACTCTAGGGAATGCATGCATGCCTTATCGATCAAGGCTAGGGGGTGGGGAGCATGGTGGAAGATATGAGGAGAGATGATGTGGGACACCTAAAAGAGCAAGGCTGATGGGCCCTGTTTCTGCCCACCTCTGGATGGGAGAGTCTGGCCTATGAAAATACCTGTTTGAGCAGCCCTGGCGGAGAATAATTAGCAAGACCTTGGTTACTTAACTAGGGTGTTTCTTAGTAAATGATGCTCTCACTAGACTCACCTCTCACCTTGCTACTTCTTGTGGAAATGCTAACTGGCTTTTAAATAAGGAGTTTTTGGAAGTGGGAAAGGAGGCAGAAGGTGGAAGGAGTGCTTCTTCATGAATGGAAGGGCTGGTTGCATCTTCAGAATATGCGGGCAAGACCTCCGCTCTGGACTGGAGACTTGGAATGTGCATTTGTTTGGGTCCTGAGTCTCCTCAGGGCCAGTAGGGATGTGGGTTAGGCTGCTTTGGGATTACTGCGGAATCTCCTCCTCCAAAGGATGATAATGGGGGAATGAGGTTGGGAGAGGGCTTTCAGCTGCATCCACTTTCTCTGAGACCCATGTAGGACATCGAGAAAAGGAGGAAAGGGAGGTGGGGCAGGGGAGAGACAGGAAAGAGAAGGAAGAGTCCTGGCTCCCCATTTGAGTAGGGAGACCTTGCTTCTGACCTTAGGGAGCTCTCAGATGGCTAGGGAAGACATACACTCCCTCCATCAGGGGCTCCTCGTTGGATTGGCAGGTAAAATCCCTGCCCTCCCAGTCTGAGAAAGCACTCCATTCCTTCCCTCCATCGAGTTTCTAGCCTTAAGTAGAAATGAGTTCCTGACCCGAGGAACGTTGGCAGTGTGAGCAGGGAGCACCAGACTCTGCCCCCAGGGCACTCTCAGTCTGTTGGAGGGTGGGTAAGACACAGTCCTCAGCTTCTATATCCACATCTACTTTACCATGGGTGTTACCAAAAATGCCATTTCAGGCCAGGTCACCACTGACAGCTGCAGACCTGGCCAGGGGCCATGCCAATCACAGTGTAAGAGCTTGTTCCGTGTAGGGCCCTCATGCTCATGCTCTGAGGCCTCTGATTCTGCTGCCCCCCCCCCTCCCCCCATTCTGTCCTCCCTGCTTTGCAGATCGGGGAAAAGCAGCAACCTTAGTACACTGAGAGACCTGAGCCAACGCTGACGGGCAAACAAATGATGTGCCAGAAAGACTGGTTCTGGCTGGAGAACAGAAGAGCAGGGACAGATCACTCCTAAAGGCAATAGTGGAGGAGATGAGGGGCATGGGTGGGCTTTCAGCTGCCTTCAGTCTGTGCCTCACTCAGCTCAAGGCCCGAGACCTCCTGGGACAGTCTGCCTTCTATTTCCCAACCAGCTGATGGAAATTTCTGCACGGTCCCTTTCTTCTCTAGCACCCCTTTAACGTTTTCCTGTCTTCCTTTACTTGCTGCCAATGTCTGGGGGTGAGCTGAGGGCAGGATCTTGGGCAGAGGAGGTAGATAACAGAGGGGATATAATTGATCACCCAATAGACATGTATGCACAAAACTAATTTTCTCACACACCCACTCAATCATATTGCTCTACACAGGAACAGCTCTGCCCTCCCTCAAAATATACAACCCCCACCTCCAATTAGCCCACATCTCCAGTCTGCACTCATTCAAATCTTCATCTATGTTGAATATCACACTGCACAAGCTCAAAGCCCTTGGATAGACACACTCACCACTCCCCAAATACAGAGATGATATCCCTATATTTCCTGTCCTGTTCCTGTCCCTAGGGAGAGATCTTCACACATATTTATACTCCCAAATGGCCTTGGGCAGGTTATTACCCCTTCTCTGTTCCTCAGTTTCCCTTTTGATAAAAGAGGGGGCTGGATTAGAGGAACTTTAAAGCTATAATCCTCTGCAATTCTCTCTAAACCTCCCTCCGGGGCATGCTTCTCTTCCTTCTCTCACTACAACCAACGTCAGATTTCCTCTTTTTGCTTCTCGTTGGAGAGGGGTTGGGTGAGGTGGGGTGCCAGTCCAACTCCTTTTCCAGGGCCACATCGTCCAGACGTCAGGAAGCTCTGTCTCCCCTGTCTGGTGGCTTCTGACTAGAGGGCTTGGCCAGAGAGTGGTGGCAGCTGGGAATTGGGGGATCCTGGCAGCAAAGGTCTCAACCACAGGCTCACCTTGGCCCCCACTGCCTGCCCTTTCATTGAGCTTCCACAGTACAGGAGCCAAGCTGTCTGGGTCACTCCTGATGACTGAGAAGATGTGCCAGGTGTCTGTCCAGGCTGACTGTCCTCCCTCCGTTCTCCTAAGTCACTTGGTTTTTGACTTTGTCTCTGATGGGACCTTAATGCAGATCAGAGGAAGGCAAAAGATTACTATTGCCTGACACCTTAAGTGAGTGTGTGTGTGTGTGTGTGTGTGTGTGTGTGTGTGTGTGTGTGCATCCATTGGTCACACCCATGCTATATTTTCGTTTAGATTGTAAGTTAACTCTTCCTCCTACAATCCATTCCCATGATCTCCCAGGCTTAGTGGATGGTTCTTGACTAATGTTAGCTTCTGGTACAGCTGCCCACAGCAACCTCCCTGCACGCCCCTCACCCTCAAACCCAACTGAGCAACCTCCCCCACTACTGGCACTAGAACACATTCTCACAGTGCTTTACAGTTTACGACAAACCTGTGAGGTTGTTGGACCACGAGATGTTCCCCAAGCTCTGCGTGACATCTCCTGCCTACATGAATTCACAAACTGTGCCTTATGCATTAGAGCCCCGCCCCTGCCCAGCTGTCTCCGTTACTGTGCTCTCCCTTCAAGGCTCAGCTTAGTTTCTGTCTCCTCTGGAAAGCCCGCCATGATCTCCTGCCCAACTCGACCCCTTTCCCTCTTGTTAATGAAAGTCCCCTTCCCTCTCTCCTCTGCTCTAAATGTCTTGGGGTTCATGTCCTAACCTCCCATAGAATTTAACCTCATTGTATCCATATTGGGGTAAGGACTGGTTTTGTGATTTCACTGATAGATGGGACTCCCTGGATGAGGAAGCACGCTCACTATATAAGTGAGCACCTTCCTTGCCACTTACAACTACAGAGAGCTGCCTAGGTCACTGAGAGATTCAAGTGACAGACCCAGTACTTGAACCCAGGCCTGCTTAACTCCCAAACTCTCTCCACTGTTCAACTTCCTCCCACTTTACACATAGTAGGGGCTTAATCAAGATTTGTTGAATTGAATTAAAATCATTCAAGTAGGACTACGTCCATTGTACAGATGAGGAAAGTGGAGACTGGCAGCCAGGTCTTATGACTCCAAGGTCAGTGTCCTTTCTACTGCAATGGGATGAAAAGTTGGAAGAGTCATAGGATCACGGATTTTGTGCTGGAAGGGACCCCTCAGAGGGCATCTAGCCCAACCTTCAGATTATACTTCAGCCTAGAAAGAGGTAGTGACTTCTAATTCAGTGATGATAACAATAAATAATAACGATTCATTTATATAGAGCTTTAACAGTTCTTTGAACAGTTCTGTGAGATAAATAGCGTTATTATTATCTCCATTTTATAGATGAGGAAACTGAACCTCTGAGATGTCAAAGTACTTGTCCATTGTCATACAGCTATTATATATATATATATCCATATATCTAAGACAGGCTTCAAACCCAGGTCCTTCTGACTATGCTGGTCTAACTGTGTCAGGCTGCCTTTTGGAGCAAGGCTGGGGCTAGGGATGGGTCCTCTGACTCTTTTTCTGTCCCTGTCCCTTCCTCCCTCCCGGCTGTCTCTGTCTCCATCTGTCTCTGTCTCTCTGTCAGTCTATCTGCATCTCTTTCTTTTATTCCTAGGCCCTGAGAGAGATTTAAAGATGAAAAAGACATGATTCCCACCTGCAAGCAATTTACAATCAAACCATGACAGCATCTATGTATTGTACTTAGAGTTTGTAAAGTACGTGAGATATATTAACTCAGAGGCCCACAATAGTCTTCTAAGGCAGTATTATTGTTATTTGGTCACTTTTTCAGTTGTATCTGACTTTCCATGACCTCATTTGGGGTTTTTTTCCTGGAGTGGTTTGTCATTTCCTTCTCCAGCTCATTTTACAGATGAGGAAACCGAGGCAAATAGGATCAGGTGACTTGCCCAAGATCACACCATTAGTAAGTGTCTGAGGTCGGATTTAAAATCAGGGAGATGAGAGTCTTCCTGACATTAGTCCTGGTGCTTTATCCACTGCTCCACCTAGCTGCCCACCAGTATTTCTACTTAAAAATGAGGAGGCTGAGGTTGGAGGGATTAAATGAATTGCCTCTGGTCACACAGGTAGGAAGTGGGATTTGAACCCAATGTTCTTCATTTCCAGCACACTATTAATTATTCCATATTGACTGTAGGGATGAGAAAATGGACACAAATGTAGTACTGTTTAGAATCTTATAAATGCGTACAACTCCTAATAGTCTATTAAATCATATGAGAAGTGACATGGGACAGTGGATAGAGAGCTGTCCTTAGAGGCAGAAAGATCTGTGTTCAAATCCTGCTTCTGACACCCACTAAATAATCCAATACCTCTCAATGCTCTAGCAGCTCTTTAGATTATAAATGACAGAGAAAGTGCTTACCTATACTGGAAGGAGTTTTCCTCCCCTGGAGCTGCCTACCCCAGAAGTCTAGCTTTATTCCCTGTAGAATGTGTGAAAGAGAATAAGACTGGAAAAGTAGGCTTGCACCATATTGTAAAAGGCCTTGAATGTCATGCTATTGGTAGGCAATGGGAGTCATTGAAGATTACTGAGCAGGGGATATGACATGATCAGAACTTTGCTTTAGGAAAATGACTCAGGCAGAGGCATGTTGAATGGATTGTAGTAAGGAGAGATTCATAGTCTAGTGTGGGTAGCCCAGGTGGACTCATCCCTGCACTCATTACTGGAGCCCACCTAGGGTTAAAGAAGAAATAGTGAGGGGAAGGGAATAGGATGACATGGGGAAGGGAAACTGGGGGGAATGTGTGAAGGGTTGGGGTTAGAGCAGGTATTAGTGAGGGAAAGTGGGACACATGGGTTGGGAAGACATGAAAAGGCTCTAACCAGGGTTCTCCAACCCCCAAACCTCAGGGAAGCTCCCTTTCTCCCCAGGAACAGAAAAGTCAGAGGGTGGAGGCATTGATAATGCCAGTGACAGTGGTGGCTTCCACCTTTGGGACAAAGGGACCTCATGTGTAGTTATGAAATGTTCCCTTGTTTCTGGTTGGATGCCTCAGTCTCCCTCCCTTCCCCCTCTTCCTCTGCTCATCTCTTCTTTCACCTGCTAATGTTCCCACCACTCCAGGTGTCTCTCTAACTACCTCCCTCACTCTATCATCTCTTCTCCTGTTTCCCTTTCTCCCCCTTCTGCCTCAGTTCCTTCATTTCTCTGTCATACCCCATACTTCACATAGACACAAGTATATTATATAAGATATGCATCCCCTCCCTAATATACTCCACCACAAGGGTGCACACACATAAACATACAAACACACCTATCCCACCTAGACACAGCTATCATAGTTGTTGTTCAGTTGTTTCAGTCATGTCTGACTCTTCCTGGCCCCATTTGGGGTTTTCTTGGCAGAGATACTGCAGCAATTTTCCATTTCCTTCTCCAGTTCATTTTATAGATGAGGAAACCGAGGCAAACAGGGTTAAGTGACATGCCTAGGCTTAGACAGCTAGGAAGTGTCTAAGGCTGGATTTGAACTGAGGTTTTCCTGACTCCAGCCCTGAGCTACCTAGCTGCCCAGATACCTCCCATGATCCACTCATACTGAACATACACACACCACAAACACAGACACACTACTGTCACCCCACTACGATATACCCCATTATGCACAAACTTACAAATATTCCACATAAACATGAGCATCACATAGAGACATCCTTCATATCTTCCTCAATGCACATAGGCACACATCATATACAATGCTCACTGTATAACTGTTCACCACCACCCTTATAATCTCACTGCACACACACACACACACACACACACACACACATACACACACACATATCATATCTTCTTGGCTCCCTGTACTCTGCCTTCTCTTTATGCAGAAATATTTATTCCTTTTGTATAGCTTTCATACAAATACAAGCGTCACATATGGGCATCCAGTAAATCCCCAAGCTTATCCTATTGCCTCCCATGTAGAACCAGACTTTACATATATAGACATGTACCCACACCACTTTCTCTTCCTAGACACTCATACACCCAATGTAGAAATATTCCTTCCCCACCATCTCCCTCTCTCTCTCTCTCTCTCTCTCTCTGTCACACACACACACGCACACACACACACACACACCAGTGTACATGTAAAGACATATCCACACCCATCTACCCTCCCTTACCCTTTATTTATGTCCCACCTAGATGGACTGCTTCCTTGCCTTCATTATTTGTGTGTGTGTTCATCCTTTGTTGACAAAGAAGACCATGCCATCAGAGAAATGATGACATGACTTGCACTTGTCTTTGTTTTGAGTGAGGGAGGGCTGTGCAGGACACTAGCCTCACTTCTCCTCCAGAGCCATCTGAATCCAGTGACCAGCTATTCATCACGATGACTGGAGATGACCCAGGATGAGGCAGTTGGGGTTAAATGACTTGCCCAAGGTCATACAGCTAGTGCGTCAAGTGTTTGAGGTAAGATTTGAACTCAGGTCCTCCTGACTTCTGCATTGGTGCTCTATCCACTGCACCAATTGACCTCTTTGGTGGAAGAAGACTCTTGCTCTGGCTTTGTCCTCAGTGGTCCAGGGCTCTCAACGTGACAATCCCCTGACCCACCCACTCAAGGATTTTGTTGCCATATTCCCTCCTCCTTGCTCTGATCCATCCTGCAATTTCCCAGTGCACTATCTCATCTCTTTGGGCTTTCCAAGGGGAGCTGTGATGATACAACAGGAAAGATGGACCCAAGAACTGGAGGACTTGTCAGTAACCTCTAAATCACACTGGATAAATACATTGATACCTGGCTCCCTGACTGTTATGTAGGTGAGTTCTGACCTTCCTTCATAGATACCCTCATTCCTTCACCCCAAACAGACCCTTGGAGTTTCATATGAGGTCCTACTCTAGGGATGCAGCATCCTGAAGGAGCCAGGAGGACGGAAGGAGCTCAGAAAACTGAGAAGGAGATTGAGAGCTCCAAGTTTAAGGAAGGAAGGGGAAAAGAAAAAGAGGGAAGGAATTAAAAAGAACCAGAGGGACAGCCAAGCCAAGAGAGGACAGAGAGAGGCAGGGACCAAAGCAGGAGGGGGAGAAAGGGAAAGGGGAGAAGAGATGACAGGTAGAGAGAGAGGTAGTTAGAGAGACACCCAGAGAGCTGGAAAGTGGAGGTAGCATTAGCAGGTGAGCAGAAGAAGAGTGGGAAGGGAGAGAGACAGAGGGGACAGAGGCTTCTAGAAGGATGGCCTGCTTTTGTACGGAGGCAAAACCCAACCCTGACTTCTCAACAGGGCTGAAAATCAGAGGAGTGGAGAGGAGGAGGGGGGAGAGTGGCAGTGGAGAGGGAGGAGAGAGGAAGGAGCAAGCGGAGGAGGGGGGCTGCACTCTGTATACCCTAAATGAGTAATGTGCATTATCCTAATTATAGCAGAGGCAAGCTGAGCCTTCCCACTGGTGCAACCGCCTGAATCTCCTAATAAACAATTAGATGAAGGAAAAAACCCTCACACACACACACACACACACACACACACACACACACACACACACACGCACGCACGCACGCGCACACACACACACCCTGAAAAAATAACACCCAAGCAAGGCAGCCTGGAGAAAGAAATCAGGGGTTCTGCAGCTCTAAGGTGGAGAAAGGTGTGCTCTAGGGAGGGGCCAGGGAATTTTTCTGCCTTCTCTGGGGCAGTCTGTGTTAAGGTCTACTAATATTTATGCTACCTAACTTCACCTGGCCACAGACGGCTGCAAAGCAATCCCTTTATTCCCCTCTGCAAATATCTCACGTGGCTAAGGAGCTTCCAGGTTTACAAAGTATTTTCTTCAAAAAGACCCTGTGACGGAGGGAGTGCCTGTGTTATTAATACATTTAAAGCCTTTCACAACCTGGCTTCAATCTAGCTTTTCAGTCTATTCCAGTAATGCAATGAATTTGATACCGTTAAATTGTAAGCGCTATGAGGGCAGAGGCTGTCTTTTGCCTTCTTTTGTATCCTGGTGGATCACTGTGTTTAGCATAGTGTCTGGAACATAGTAGGTGCTTTATAAATGTTGATTGATTGGTAATTATTACGCAATATTCCCCGTCATGCGAATCTGGACAAACTGGCTTTACTGTTTCTGGTGCCTTTGCCTGGACACACCCCATGCTTTTCCTCAATGCTGCCTCCTAAAATTCCTAGTTTGGGGGCAGCTACATAGTGCAGCAAATAGAGCACTGGCCCTGGAGTCAGGAGGACCTGAGTTCAAATATGGTCTCAGACACTTCCTAGCTATGGGCAAGTCACTTAACTCTGATTGCTTTGTTTCACCCCCTCAAAAAAAAAACCCAAAAACTCTGATTTTCTTCATCGGTGTGTTCAAACCTTACCACCTTCTGATTCTTACCTCTTCCCTTCCACCCAACCCATTGCCTTCCTTTCCAAATCTCCTTGTACTGTTTGGCATCTGCCCATAGGCTCACATTATGTCTCTTCCCTTTCTTATGGAATGTAGGCTCTGGGGAACATTCCTCATTTGCTTTTGTACCCAGTGCCTCGCTCAGAATAAGTCCATAGCAAATGCTTGTTGATTGTCCTAAAGGCTCCTGACTCCCCCGTCCTGATACTTTCTTATGGAATTGAAACTATGCTTCCTCTCAGGGTGGTTGGATTCCTATTACATTTCCCACTAACGACTCCTCCAAGGCATGGATTTTTCAGGGCTAGAGTGTTTATTCTTTTGGTGTAGTTATTTGTATACGTTATCTCACCTTCCTTCCCAACACACAATCACCACCTCCAGAAAGCGTGCCTGTCTTATTTATTTCCCCTCCTTATCTTTGTTTCCTGAGGGCCTTGAAAATAGTTATTGCTTTCAAAAACAAAAACGAAAAACAACAGATCTAGATTTCGTTGGCATAAGGAACTCCCAGTGAGGAAATTCCCTTCGCCAATACAGATTGGCACCTGCCCTGTACCTTAGTGGTCTTAGAGAGTTGGGACACTAAGTAACCTGTCCAGGGTCACGCAACCAGTATATGCCAAAAAATGGAACTTGAATCCATCCATGTCTTCCTCACTGAGGTCAGCTTTCTACCCATGAGGACGTTACCTCAGTGTTTAATAAATATCGCAATGGGATCGTTTGCTTTAAACCTCTTTTCTCAAGAAATCCATTGGAACCCTTCTTTCCACCTCAGCTTGGAAGATGACTTCACTTTACTGAGACAACTGAGGCTAACCATTGCGAGCTCACTCATCTCTCCTCCACACCTAAAAACCTTTCTGCTTCTTCTCCTATCTTTCCCTCTGTGGTTAGAACATGTCATGCCATGATGGTTTACTGGTTAAAAGAAACCCTTTCCTTATGCCCTTGATCCTGATGAAGGATTCAGCCCTTGGACTAGCTTGGGTTTTCCTGAATCTCCTTAGCTTCCTAGAGATCCTAACTCCTTGTCAGAATGGTCCTGGGGACTTTGGTGCTTTTCAGTGTTAATTTCTAAACTTTTACTGATCTCTAAACCCAACTGGGGGGGGGAGGGGTTAAAGATATAATCTCATCTTATCCCTTAAATGTACCTGGTTCCCTGAGTTCAGAGATCTGTCTCACCAGGCTCCCTAAGTGCCTTTTAAAAGCCCTCTTCTGCAAACGTCACTGTAATTGGATGCTCGGTTATTACAACGGCTTCTCTTCCCAGACCACAAGGGCTAGTTTTCTAGGGGTTTATTTACAATGCAAAACAGAAGATACAGATTCAGAAATATTATCTTTGGTATAGTAATTAAAATGTGCATTTAAAAAGTACCTAATATTCCCAGACCAGGCAATCCCTAATCTTTCTTTTTTTAATTGAATTATTTTAATTGTTTTCAGTGTTCGACAATCACTTCCATATATCTTAGATTTTTTTTCCCACTCCCTCCTTTTTATTCCCCCCCTCTGTACCCCCTCCCTGAGATGGTGTACAATCTTATATAGGTTCTACACATACATTTCTATCAAATGCATGTTACATAGGCTAATCTTTCTTAGCTGCTGTCTAGATTCAGGTCCTGGGGCTCAGCTTTTAGACTGGAGCCCCACCCTATAGCACCTAGCCCCACCTCTGGCTTATAGAAAAGGACGGTGATGCTCATTGCTGAAGATCATTTAAAATATATGTGTATGTGCAAAGAGATCAGAGAAAGAGGAAAAGGATTCACACGTATAAACAATTATAGTAGCTTTTTTTCTTTTGGTAGCAGCAAAGAAGTGGAAACTGAGGGGATGCTCATCAATTCAGAATTGTCTGAAAAAAGTCATGGTCTATGTGTATGATGAAATACTATTGTTTTGTATTGAAATGATGAAGGAGATGGTTTCAGAGAACCTTGGGAAGACTTGTGTGAACTGATGCAAAGTGAAATCAGCACAACTAGGATAACAATCTACATATTAATATCAAAATTGTAATGATATTCAACTGTGAACAGCTTAGCAACTCTGGTCAACAAATTGACCAACCACAATTCCAAAGGATTCAGGATGAATACTCTACTCACCTCCAGAAAGAGAGCAGATGGCCTCAGAGTACAGACTGAAGCCTATTTTTCTTTTTCTTTTTCTTTCAGTTTTTGGGGGGAGGGAGGACATGGCTAGCTCAGAAATTTGTTTACAGGATTATACATATTTGTAATGGGTTTTGTTTATCTTGCCTTCTCAATGAGTGGGGGGGGGGAGAGAGAATTTGGAACAACAAAGAAAGAATAAAAAAATCTTTGTGCCTAAAAAAGGTAATTAAAATAAAACAAAATTAAAATAAAATAAAACAAAATAAAGTATATATGGATGGGGAATGTAAAAGGAACTACCATAGGAATATAGATATAGAGTTACAAGAGGTAGGCAGGACTTAATAACCTTTCTTGTGTCCTGTACTCCTTTGCCACAAGCCTTTCAGGTAGATGTTTTTAAATGCATAAAATAAGTTGCCTAGAATTACAAAGGAAATCTATTATGTTGATATAACATTATCAAAATGTTTTTAAAAACAAAAATAAGACCAAGTTCCTGGACCCAAGGTCAAGAAACTGCCTGAGAGATCATTTAGTACAATCCCCTTCTGTCATTAAAGAGAAGGAAACTGAGGCCCAAGGAGAGATAGTGTGGCATAGTGCAGTTGCAGTGGTTTTCCAAGTATGATCTGGGGACTCCTGGAGGTCCCTGAAATCTTTTCAGGGGAGCCTGAAGTTCAAAACCATTTTCATAATAATGCTAAGATAATTTAATTTCCAATAGGGTAAAAGTTGATAGATATAGTCTACATAAATAAAAAACCATTTGGGGGGATCCTTAATAATTTTTAAGAGTATAAGAGGGTCCTGAGACCAAAAATTTAAGAACCATTGCTATAGCGGACGGAGTGCTTAACTTGGTTCAGATCCTACCTCTGACTTTAGCTGTGTGTCACTGGGCAAGTTACTCAACCTGATCATTAAAGTCACTGGTATGGATTTAGGGTCACAGATCTAGAGGTTGGGGGACCTCAGAGGCCACATAGTTCACTCCTTCCCCCACTCCATTTTACAGATGAGGAAACAGATCATCCAATTAAGTGACTTGGTAATAAGAGGCAGGAACTGAACCAGCCTCCTCTGACTCTGAAGCCAGTGCTTTTTTCCACAGGACACAGTTTCCTCATCTGTGAAATTAAGTAATTGGACTAGATGAACACTCATGTCCTTTCTAACTATAAATTTATGACCTGATTGTTGCTGTTGCTAGGTCATTTCAGTCATGTCCAACTCTTTATGACTCATTTGGAGTTTTCTTGGCAAAGGTATTAGAGTGACTTGCCATTTCTTTCTCCAGTTCATTGACAGATGAGGAAACTGAGGCAAAAAGGGTAAAATGATTTGCCCATAGTCACGCAGTTAGTAAGTGTCTAAGGTTGAATTTGAACTCCAGTCTTCCTGACTCTAGGCTCAGCACTCTATCCACTGTACCACCTAGGTGCCCCATGATTCTGACACACCTTCTGATTATTATCTCCCCCACCCCACCCCTAACTCCCTGCTCCTTGATTACAAAGCTATAGAAAGAGTAGCCTTTGTTATTTCTCCTTCTTCATTACCTACTTACTACTCAATTCCCTATCAGGAAGTTCTATCCGGATCCCCTGATCAGGTTCTGTCTGGCACTTTAATGAATTTCTCTCTGGGGTCATTAGTGACTTCCTTATTGCTGATTCTAAAGGGTTTTTCTTCTGGTCTTTTCTTCCTTGACTTCTTTGCAGCACTGGACAGCTCCTTCCTTCTGGTGATCTTGACCTCTACTGGTTCTCTTTCTACCTTAAAGTGGCTCCTTCTCAGTCTTCTTCTCTTGTTTCTCTTTCTCACCCTCCCCCAAATATGCAGTGTTTATATTGAATTTTACAAGATCTCTGGGGCTTGTCCAGGGTCACATGGCTCATAAGTGTCTGCAGCAGAAGACTCTAAGACTGTGCCCCCTAGGCTAGGCCTTTTCTTCTCTCTTCCTTTCCTTTTCTTCTTTCCATCTCTTGGCTTTCAGTATATTATCTGGCCCTCCCTGAAGCCTGAAATGACTGTTCCTCCTCATCTTCATGTCCTTGTCTCCTTCCAGTTCCAGTTATAAGTCTCCTTCTTATAGGAAGCCTTTCCCAATCTCTCATAATTCCAGTCCAGTCCCTCTATTGATTAGTTCTTATTTATCTTATGTATCACTTGTTTGTACGTAATTGTTTGCATAGTGTCTCCTTAATTAGATCATAGGCTCTTTGAGGATAGGGAGGCCTGTCTTTTACCTTTCTTCATACCTTTGGTGCTTACTGTAGTGTCTGGCACATAGTAGGGACTTCATAAATAATTATTCACTGATTGGCATCTTAATGGAAGAGACTATAGGTAAACAAGTGGGTGAGTTACACCTGTGATGCTGTGTCCTTCATTCTTCTCCCCATCATAATGACATTCCCTTTGGTTCCCAATCTTATCACTTCATGGAGGGAAAGCTGAGGGAAAATAATGGATTCTAATAAATTCTAATCCTGGTTCTTCCACTTTCCACCTGTGTGATCCTGGGCAAACAATCTAGCCTCTTTTAATGCCAGTGCTCTAGATGAGTTCTAAACCTCCATCTGGATCAAAATCTATGGGCCTATGAACTGGTCTTCCTACCTCTAGCCCATCCTCTCTTCAGATCTGTCCTTTGCACAGCTTCCACTATAATCTAACCAAGAGACTTTTGTGGCAGATGCAGAGCAAAGCAAGTGCCATCAGAGCAATACACACTGGTGACTGCAGTAACATAAATGAAAAGTTCACTAAAAATAAAGCTTTAGCTCTGGGTAATGACAATGGTTAATGCTAGCCTTGGGAACAGATGATCAAATAAAGCAGAGAGGTGTGGGAGCTTGGATATAGCATAGAGACATCATCTAATTCTACACTGAGGAAGAAATGGAGGTCCAAAGAGAGGAAGGGACTTGGATAAGGGATAGGGTTAGTCACAAAATCAAAGGGTTGGCTCAGTCACCCAGTTGGTGCATTGCAGGCAGAGTTGGCAGGAGAAGCCATGCCCCTTACCCCTCGGGATGGTGCAATCTCTACTGTGCCACACTGCCCACATGATCAACAGTTCAAGGCCCTTCTCGTAAATTAGAGGGCCCCAGTCATCAGAGGCCTTTGTGTGAGCTCCAATAAGGGTGATCAGGGAGAGCTGTAGGGTTCCATTGCCCATATTTCTTCCTTCTATTCCTTAAAGAAGGGACACTGATGAACCCCAAAAGGGTCAGGTATCAGATGGCAGAAGGCAGCTGATAGTGGTAGTGCAATGGGTCTGGAGTTAAGAAGACTGGAATTCAAAACACTTCCTACCTATGTGGCCCTTGGCAAATTGCTTAACCTATCTCAGCCTCAGTTCCCCCATCTATGAAAAGATGGAGTTAGACTTAAAAGTCTCTTCATCTCTAAATCTATGATCCCATGAGTCACAGAAGTTCAGGGTTTGGGGTATGATGACTTATATGGCATGAAAAAGAGATGCCAGCTCTATCATTTACCTACAAGGTAACCTAGGGCATGTCACTTTCTCCCTTTGACCCTCAATTTCCCGTAAGATATGTGTAAAATGCAAAGAGAGGGAGGGGATGGATTTTCGTGACTTCTAATATCTCTTTCAGAGTTGATGACTTATACAGTGGAGAGAACCACCTACCTTTCAGACCCAGGAGAGCCACAGGGGCCAAAGTGTTACCCAGAGCAAGGCATAAGCTGCTCCTGGAAAGCAAAGGAATGAGAGCTTTTTCATTCTGAAGCCATCTCCTCCCAAAGGGCCTAAATAACTCTCAGGAAGTGGGTTACACCAGGAATTTCCAGCTCAGTATCTATGAACTTTAAGCCAGTAAGAAGAAGCAGTCAGGCAAGCAGAAGGGATTAGAGAGAACAGAGAATGAGATGGTTATCTCCCCAGGCTGTAGAGACCTGGGGAAGGGAGGTGGGAAGAAGGAGGAGGGAGAAGGAGAAAGAACCACTGTGAGATATTTTAAGGGAACAAATCTGAAGGGGAGAGCACATACTACTCAAGTGAGTACCCAACTATCCTGGGCCCCAGAAATCAACCCATGCCCCCTTTTCCTCATCCAAGCCAACTCAAAACTCCCTTTCTCCTGGCAGCCTTCCCAGACTACCCAGCCTACCCAGAATCATTTCTTACTTATTTTTGCAAACCCATAGCACTTGAATAAACTTGCTCTAATGTCTTCTACTGGGCTCCTAATAGTTTTCAGAGTGTCACAGTATGTCAGAGCTAGAAGGGCTAGGAGCCCCATCATTTTACAGACAGAGAAAAATGAGGTCCAAAGTAGTATATGTCCAGGATTGATCAGATGGTCAGAGGCAGAGTCAAATCTTGAACAAAGGTCTCCTGGTGCTTGATGTAGGGCTCCAATGTGTGCTTCTCTTCCTCCCCATTAGATTGGAAGGAACTATATTTCTTTCACCAGATTGTGCTTTCCCTGAAGTCAGGAACTTCATAAGGATAACAATAGGATCAAATGAGATATTCTGAGGTACTTTGTAATGCTGCTATCATCATCATTATCAAGACCACCATCATCATCATCACCACCATCATTACCACCACCAACACCACCATCATCATCGTCATTATTGTTATTTCCCTCACAAAGTATTGGAAGCTCCCTGAGATCAAGGGACCTTTCATCACACTGGGAGCTCCTTGAAGGCTGTGACTCTGTGTCTCCCCACTTTGGGAGCTGTCTAGAAACACACTATGTGTCTCACATCGGGAGCTCTCAGAAGGTGGGAAGGATACCTTTACCATCTGCTTAAACAAAACAGTCCAAGAAAACAAAAAATGCAGTCACTGTCACCTTGGGGAAGTAAGTGGAGACAACTAGTTTCCCAGGAGGTATCAGTAAAGTCAGTAATTCATTTCCTGAACTTGATCTTAACAGTCCCACGGATCGCAGCCGCAAATGGATTTCATATTTCTGTGACAATGCCTGCCTGCCTGTCTGTTTCTGAATGCATCTTTCAGCATTTTAATGTGAGAACAGACTGAGGCCAGAGCCCCTCCCTGGGACTCTTAGATCTCCCCCACTTTCCCTGAAGGAAGAAGAAGGGCACTTAGTACTACTCAGGCTAGAGGAGGTAGGCTCACAATACGATCAATGCCTTTGTCCACAGCCTCCAGGACCACAGTTAACTGATCATGTGATGTAGAAAGAGAGGTAATGTGGGATAGCAGATGGAGAATAAGTCTGGGTTCAAGTGCTGGCACTGACCTACACATATGACCTTGGGCAAGTTGATTTTTCTAGGTTTTACTTTATTCATCTGTACAATGAGATGGGTTGGACTAGCCAGCTTCTAAGGTCCCGTCCATTTCTAAATCTTCTTCTTTTTCCCCAAAGGGCTCTTGGAGAGGGGAACGAGCAAGATTGAGTTTCTTTGTGTCTTCTGATTATCTAGGGGACCATTTGCTAAGTCCAGTACAGGACTCACTGTCTGGATATTGCTTTTTGGCTCTTGCACGGTGTGAGAATTGTGTTTGGCCCAGGGTCATTCTAAAGATCTTTAAAGAAAGCCATATTCCTATATCACCCAGGGTTAGACATGCTGCTAGGATAAGACAAGAAAGATGAAAGATGGAGGTTTGGGTTGGGATGGAAAGAGCAGAGATAGTGGTAAGTCAAACTTGCCTTCCCTGCTGGTCTTAGAATTTGTAACTCACAAATTACATAGGAGGCAGTGGGTTTAGTGGAAAGTCTGCTTTCTGTCTTGCTTCTGCAAGATTCAGGGGATTTGGTAGGAATCTCAGGTCTGCTACTTACTGAGTGACCGTGACCAAGTTACTTAATCTCTCAGAGTCTCAGTTTCCTGATCTGTAAAATGGGGACTAGATCATCTCTGCAGACCCTTCTAGATCAAAATCTATGTGCTTATGTATCAGTTTACCTTTCTGGGCCTTTGCTTGTCTCTGAGACCAGGGGTGTCCAACCCATGTTTTCGGTCCCCAAACCCCTTGAATTTCAGTAAATCTACTTCTATTGTACCATTGCAGAATCCCCCTATTTAACATTAAAGGAAATAAATTCTAGAATTGATAATGAACATACACATAAGAAATAAGAGATTAATTTAAAAAGGATAATAAAATTATTTGCCAAATATTCCCATATCTCTTGTCAATCTTCTTGTACCTACTATGGGTATTTTGACCATTTTGCAGAAGAAATCCTTAATAAAAGGATTTGTTCAATAGAACTTGAACTCAAAGGACCACACTTGAGGGCCTGGAGGGCTACATGTGGCCTCGAGGCTGAAGATTCCCCACCCCTGGTACTGTCAGTCTTAGTTGATGTGTGGGTTTGCTTTGCTGAACATATTTCTTCCCTTTCTTTTTTAATATTTGTTACAAGAGATGGCTCTCTGGTAAGGATGGGGAGAGGGAATAATCAAGAAAATATGAAAACAAGCTATAACAATAATTTTTAAAGGGCTAATAAAAGGAAGTTGTCTCGTAAGGCTGAGTAACACCTAATCTCATGCCCAAGTAAAATTCTATTAGTTTGGCCTGGCTCATCCTTATTCTCTCTCCTACCAAAGGCCTGAAATCTCTTGCCATCCCCCAGCCCCAGAAGAACAGATGAGAACTGGTGTCTTTTCTTCTAGCTGGGCTCATTGGATGGTGCTTACTGGTCCATGGTCCCAAGCCTGAGCTTACTTTCAGCCAATCAGAAAACTTCCTGATGTCATGGCAGACTTGTGATGCCGCTAAGTTGGCCATTAAGTTAATGACATCCTTCCCATTATGAAGAGAAGAGCAAGGAATAAACAAATGTATACAGGCAGGGTTCCTATCAATTTAAAACAGTCAGAAATTAACCACCAGCTAGTTCCAGAATTCACGAGAACTGCTTCGGTCTTTACAGTTCTCTCTTCATCTTATGAATCAGAAGGGATTCTGGGATTCCTTTTGTTTACATCCAGCTGATGTTTTCAAGACAATGCCACACACAGAACCTCTGAAATGTTTTCTTCCCTCCTTCCCACCCCATCCCACTTCCAATCAATCATTCATTCAGCAAGAATTTATTAAGCACCTACTATCTTATCTGAGGGCAGCTAGTTGGTGGAGTGCCTAGAGTGCTGGCCTTGGAATCAGGAAAACTCATCAAATCCGGCCTCAGATACTTCCTAGCTGTGTGACCCTGGACAAGTCATTCAACCTTGCTAGCCTCAGTGTCTAATTATATAAAATGAGCTGGAGAAGGAGAAAGCAAACTCCTCAAGTACCTTTGCCAGGAAAAGCCCAAATGAGGTCATAAAGAGTCAGACACAACTGGAACAATGGAACAAAAAGAAATAGCACGTACCTGGCCCAGTAAAAAGCACTGCAGATACAAAGAAAAAGAAGTGTGCCATTGAGAGGAGACAGGGGCACATGGAGCTATGCACAAAATATAAGCAAAACAATTTGGGGCTGAGGGTGGGGAAGGACCCTTGGGGAGGGGGAATCAGGAAAGTCTTTATGTTGAAAGTGGCAACCTAACAGAAATTTGGAGGAAAGTAGGGGGTTCTAAGTGTCCTCACAGCCACACAGCCACAGGAGAGTCTACCATTCTCATTTCTGTTTTCGGTGGGGGGAGGCAAACAGGGTTAAGTGACTTGCCCTGGGTCACACAGCTAAGTTTCTGAGGATGGATCTGAACTCAGATCCTCCTGACTCCAGGGCCTGTGTTCTACAACCTAGCTGCCCCATCCCCACCTCTTTTAAAAAGCCTTCCTCAAGGTAGTGATCAAGGCCTCTCCTAGCTTGGACAAAGTACTGTCATAACTACTACCTGCACCCCTATTATCCACTGATCCCCTCCATTAAGGGCCAATAAGGCCATAGCACTTGGTTCAAATATTTCCCTGTTAGACATTGGTATTGACTCCCTTAGGATACTGTATCCTGCTTTAGGGCACTACTGAACATGAGAGCCAGAGGGGACCATTATCTGGTCCATTGGCCTCTTTTCCTACATGAATTGATGAGGGATAAGATGGTATATTTGGGGCAATCATCTAGCTCAAACCTATCATTTTACAGATGAGGAAACCACCAGAGTGGTTAAAGAGCTAGCCTGAGGTTATACAGGTTGAAAGGATCGGAGATAGAATTTGAACTCAGATCTTTTGCCTCCAGAGCCAAGGCTTTCTCCACTTGACCATTCTGTTTCCTGCATCAGGATTCAAAAGAGATCTAGCCTAATCCTAATGATAAGCCAGAATGCCACTGACTCATTCAGTACTTCAAGGATGTGTGAGTTTACTGGTGTGCTTATACAGATCACAAGCCTTCCGAAACTGTGGTGTTGCTTGTCCCCCTATAGCCAACCTGGTGATGAGGGTTTTTGAACTTGGCAAGGTTGGTCCTTAGAGGGCAGATGTGCCATCCAGGCACAAACTCAAAGACATCCTGGCCTGGTAGGATCTGTCAGATCTAGTGTTCCATTGATACAGCCTTAGAGACCTTCAGGTCACCCCCCCACCATGATAAAACATCAGAACAGGACCTGAGTGGAGGAAGGTTAGATGTACAGGGATAAATGTCAGGCCTGACATTTAGATTTTAAAAGTCAACAGTACAGCTTGAGGAATACCAGGCTTAAATGCAGTTTATGTGAAAAAAGAAAAAAGACCTGTAGTTGATCAGGAATTCAATGTGAGTCAACAGTATGATTAGCTGTTTAAAAAGCTAATGGGGCCAGGCATGTGGACACACACCTGTAATCTCTGCCAGTGGGAAATCCAAGGGTGATGGATCATTTGAGCTCCAGAGTTCTGAGCTACAGTAGAGCTTTGCTGATCAGGTGTTGGTACTGAGTCTTGAACCAATGTGATGAGCCCCCAGAAGTAGGGAACCATGGGGCTGCCTAAAGAGGGTCATATCACCTCAGATCAAAAGGTAGCAGGTCAAAACTTCTGGACCAATCAGCATTGGTTTTGGAACTGTGAATGGCCATGACACTGCAAGCCTGAATGAGTTAGGGTTCCACCCCCCTCAAAAATATAATGTGACTTAGGAAATTGGGATAGGATAGATGATTCTACCTATAATTACAATAGTATGAGGAACACCCAGTATGAAAACTCCCTTTACCAATGCAGATCAGCATCTGCTTTGCAATTTCCAGTTTTAGAGAATTATCTGGGGACCTTGGGAGATTAAGAGACTTGAGAGTAGAACAGCCAGAATATATCAGAGGCAGTACTTGAATCCAGGTCTTTTTGATTCTGAGGACATTATTCTGCAGCTTCTTCTCTCAATGGGATCTTTGTTTGCAGGCATTGCTAGCAGTATAGGCTCCAGCAGGAAGGAGGTGAGAGTTTCACTGTATTCTATCCTGCTCAGACAATAGCTGGAATGTTCTGTTCCTTTCTGGGTATCACACTTAGAAGGGCTTCAACAAATCTGACTATGTCCAAAGCAAAGCAGCCGGGATATTGGGGGGAAGGAGGAGTCTGAACTCCATCTCCCACAAGGAACAACTGAAAAGTCTTAAAATAATAGCCAATAATAAATAAATGTGTTGGGCACAGTACCCAACACGTTGCTGTTGATTCTTTTTATTTCTGTCCAACTCTTTGTGACCCCATTTAGATTTTCTTGAAAAAGATACTGGAGGGACTTGTCATTTTCTTCTCCAGCTCATTTGACAGATGAGGAAACTGAGGTAAACAGGGCTAAATGACTTGCTCAGGGTCACACAACTGGGAAGTGTCTGAGGGCAGATTTGAACCCAGGAAGATGAGTCTTCCTGATTCCAGGTCGCAGCATTCTATCCACTGCAGCACTTAAGTGCCGTTAATAACAATAGCCAATAATAAATTATCAATAGTAAAGCGCTTAGCACAGAGACATAGCAGATGCTTAACAAATACTTACTGATTTCCTTCCTCCTCCCTTTTGTAAAAATATCCAGCAATTATATAGCACTTTCAAAGTCTGCAAAGTGCCTTTCAAATGTAAGTATCATGAGGGGAAGATGCCATTTTTTGAATGAGGAAAAAGAGGTAGATAGGAGTTAAATGACTTGCCCAGGGTCACACATCCAGTAAGTGTTTGAGGCTGGATTTGAAGTCAGGTCATCCTGACTCCTAGGTTACATAGTGGATAAAGCACTAGGCTTAGAATCAAGGAAACTCATCTTCCTGAGTTCAAATCCACCTGCAGATATTTACTAGCTGTGTGACCCTGGGCAAGTTACTTAACCCTGTTTGCCTCTGTTTCTTCATTTGTCAAATGAGCTGGAGAAGGAAATGGCAAACCACTCTGGTGCTTTTGCCAAGAAAAACTCAAATGGGGTCATGAAGAGTCAAACATGGCTGAACTCATTTCCTGACTCCAGCACTCTATCCACTGAGCCATCTAGCTTCCTCTAGGCAGCTTAATTATTTTAGAGCAGCATGGGAAGTAGGAAGGAGTATTGGATTGTGGGGACAAATATGATCACAGCCTTCCCATATCTGAAGTGCTTTCATGCAGAAAAGGAGGGTAGGGCTCCTCTGCACTTCTGCAAAGTGGAGCTAGAATGTATGGGTAGAAACCACATGCAGGCTGCTTTGGGTTATGGTGAAGGAGGAACTTCCTAGCAAGGGGAGTTGGTCCAACAGTGGGTAGGGCTCCATTGAGAGCCAGTGGACTTTTCACCCCAGGAGCTGTCCACACAGAGGCTGAATAACCACCTTCCATGCGGAGAAGACACCACTGATGGGGAAGGAGGTGGGACTGGCTGGCCCCTAAGATCTCTTTCCACTAAGGTTCTCTTGTACTAATATTTCTACACTTCTGAATGTACTGGGTATTCAGAGGAAGAAGAAAGAAGGAAAGAATGGGATCCTTAATCTAGAGCTGGAACCTATTCCTTCATTTGACAGATGAGGAAACTGAGGCCCACAGAAGGTAAGGGACATATCCAGGGTTCATTGCTAGTATGGGGTGGGGGGATGGGAACCCAGATCCTCTGACTGTGAAGTCAATGCTCTTTCCACCGAACCCACTGCCTCTTGAGAGGAGGAGGAGGAGGAGGACTCGAGCAGATGATAGGAGGAGCTGTGGCTGCCACTTGGGTGGAGGCAGCAGTAAGGCAAGGTAGAGCAGATGGGATGCAAGTGTGGAAAAACCCAAACAGTGGCGTCTGTGATCATTAGAAGAAGCCGTGGGAAAGAGGATGGCAAACATTCTCCCTGCTGCCTAGCCAAGCTAGGGCTCTCCCAGCCTCTGGCTTGGTAGAGATGCAGTTTGAGATAGCAGTATGGGCCTGAATCTGAGCAAACTCCCATCTCCACACAACTCCCCTTCCCTGCCTCCCAGGCGCGTGCGTGCACACGCATATACACACACACACATACACACACATTCTGGAACGCTTCAGGTACTGTTATAGACACCTGGCAAGCGTGGGATCTTGCTTTAGTTATGGAAATAAGAGCCCATGGAACAGAGCAGGGAAGAACCTTCGAGAATGTCTAATCCTGGAGTTCTCACCTGGGATCCCCTGACCTCCAGGGGATCTGTAATAGATTTCGGGTAGCCTATGAACTAGGGGAAAACATTTCACTAATCTCTATATGAAATTTAGCATTTTTTTCAATTATTACTGTAAGCAATAACCCACAATTGTATTAGACTCCACTGGACTGCCCCAGGAATCCGTGACACTGAAAAGATTAAGAACCTCTAATATAATCCAACCATTTTATTTTTAGAGGAAGCAATTGATGCCCAGAGGGAGGGTCATTTCTGCTCCAAGGTCACAAAACCAGTTTGTGATTAGGCTGAGACTAGAATGGAGGTGTCCCGACATCTAAGTCACAACATTTCCATTCCTCAGATGAAAATAAGACAAAGGAGAGTCACTTTACAGGCTGACCCATGCTGTCCTAGGACCTTGGGTCTTAGAGACCTGGGACTGGAGTAGGAGGAGTCCTTTGCTGTGTCCCCTCTCCTCCAGTCTTAACTAAGGCTTAATGATAGTTTCCCTTCCCCCTCTTCTCAGACACAGGAGGCAGACTTACTTCCAAGGTGGGGAGGGGGGAATGAGTCACGAAGCTGATTATCTGGAGTGATTCACAGCATCCCACACCTAGCCTCCACACTGCTGATTCTAAGCCCAACCAAGGAAACTCTTCGTTTCTAGTAAAATAACCTGTTGGGGGCAGGAGGACAGGGTCCAGATTGCTACAGATGCCTAAGGATTTGTTGCCTGGAAGGAAGATTTTAGCAGGAGAGGGGAGCTCTCCTTCACCTTCACAAAGCAATGGGGGATATAAATAGAAATGTGAGCATCAGACTTAGGGTGGGGAGACATGGGTTTAAATCTTGCCCAGGTCTTCCTGATGCCAAATACAGCATGCCATTCATCATACCACTCCACTTCTCTGGTCCTCAGTTTCCTAATTTGTACAAAGGGAAAAATGCTACCTATAGTATCATATCAATGCACGGGTTGGTTAAGATCATATGAGAAATGCATGTAAGCACTTTACTAACCTCAGTTATTATTTATTAACATCTGTTTCTATTTGGATTTTTAAAATTTTAATTTTGACATTAAATATTAAAAAAAAAATTTCCATACACACAGCAGAACACAAAATGAGGATTCTATGTGAAACTATCCATTTCATATTGCTTTCTTGCTTTATACATCTTGTTTCCACTGAGGGGGTAAAGTAACAATAGCCTGAGTCCCTGGGGTTCCTCCCCCACTACCCTGCCTAGATGGTTTCATAGCATATGGTGGAAAGACACAGTAGGGCCCAGGTGATGGCAGAGTAGCTTTAGAATGTGAAGGCTTATCTAGTTCAACTGCCTCATTTTACAGATGAGGAAACTGAGGCAAAGAAGGTATGATTAGCAGACCTGAGATTAGATCTCGGGTCCTCTACCAGCTTAACTTTCTTTTTGTTATACTCCTAGTCTTGAGGTGATGAGACAATGAATCTGGTTGCTGGGCTAAAGGCCATAATTATCAGATTTAATGTCCTCTACTTTTGCCCCATTCACTGAAGTGACAGGATAGGTTGCCAACCCAGCACCCATTCTTTGTCAGGCATGGAAGGACAAACGGGCAGATCACTTTGGGAAACCCTGGCTGCTGTTAAAACTCCAGCCTTATCAAAAATTTGAGGGAAGACAGCTGACTCTCACTTATCTGGGCCACCAAAGGGGGCTCAGGATGGAGGAGAAAATCCCCCAGTTGTCACTATTAAGCCTTGGAATGGAAAGCAGGCTAGTTTTTGTGTTTTGCAGTAGACTTATCTTCTGCATGATGCTTGCTTCAGGCTGACAGGGCTATAAGTGTGCCTTCTCTGAACATATACCTGGACTAGTTGGGAGACATTCTTTGGTTGGATTTTTCAGCAAACAGATTAGAACTTACGTAGAAGAGGAGGCTAGTCCCACAATGCTGCTGACAAATGGGTGAAATGCCAGTTTCTGCAGGGCAGAGAAGATTCTCTCTTGGTCTCTGTATTTCCAGCAGGTAGCACCAATGCCTGGTATACAAATTGGTTGTGGATGATGGTGGCAATAGCAGTTTACCCTTTGGTGACATTTTCCAGGTGAATATACCTCAAACCTTTTGGCTCCTACCTTCAGGACCCATTGCTCAGTGACATCTTCAGTTCTGGCTTAACATTATCTCTTGTGGATGGACTTTTATCTGAGCGAGCCAAATTTGGGAATAACATGAGTGATCAAGTGGGGGATTTGCTTGTTAGGTCAAAGGTGAGATGGGATCTTTAAAAAAATAACAAAAGTTACTAACATTTAATTCTCTAATGTTTCAATCACTTTCTCTTATTTGACCCTCACAAATACCTTCTCAGGTAGATACCATAGGTTTTACCATACCCATTATATAAATGACTAACTGGAGGCTCCAAGAGTCTAAGTGAATTGTTTGTGGTCATATAGCTAGTCATAATAAAAGGGCAGGCTTAAAATCCAGGTCCAATTTTTCTGTGGACGTTGTAAATTGGCTTTGAATGAGCAGGGCTCATTAGTGGTGGGAAAGAACATGAGACAAGCCTGAAAAGGTAGGAAGAAGTCAGGCCTTAACTTCCAGGCTCAGGAGTTTAGAGTTTGTCCATAAAGGAGTTAGGAGTTTCTCTTGAAGTAGTTCCCCATCTCTAGCCTCCATGTCTTTGCACTGGCTGTGTCTCTAATTCCTGGAACACATGCCATTCTCTATTAGAATTTCTAGTTTTCTTCAAGATTTAATTTAAGCAATGAAGGTTCTAGTGCCTTCTGTCTCAAATTGGTTGCTGTTTAGCTGTGTTCAACTCTTTGTGACTCTGTGGACTATGTTGTCCATGGGGTTTTCTTGGCAAAGATACTAGACTGGCTTGCCATTTCCTTCTCCAGTGGATTAAGACAGACAAAGATTAAATGACTCGCTCAAGTTCAGACAGTTAGTAAGTGTTTGAGGCTGGATTTGAACTCTGGTCTTCCTGTCTCCAGGTCCAGTGCTCTATTCATTCAGTCATCTAACTGCCCCAGATCAACTCTCAAAATTATCATGTGTTGTATCAATGTGTTTATAGCTTGCAAATACATATAAGACGTCATTTCTCTCAATAGACTGCAAACTGCTTGAGGACAAGGACCGTTTTCACTTTTGTCTCTGCAATTATGATTATGTTTGTGATTAGCACAAGCCCCAGCACATCGCAAATGCTGGCTGATGGCATGAGTAACTACACATTGGAAATTACCTCTTAGGGAACTGACTATCCAGGCAACATGGCTCATCCCCCTGCCTTCTGGTTTATTTATGCCTAACCCAGACCAAGCACATGGGAGATAAATCTATTTGGAAAGAATTCCCCATAAAGTAATCCCCCTCCTACCCCCCACCATCTGTGCCTAGCTCTGGAATTTCATTATTCCCATGAAATGGTGCTCAGGTCTAACTCAAATCCATCCTGCTGCAATAACTCCTCTTTTCCTCCATTTTCCTTGGGTTTCTTCCCTACCTGGTGGCCATTTGGTGATGTTCAGATACCCTGCCCACACCTGTCCATACCTCCTGTCCATAAGACTTCATGCTTTTCAAGAGCTAAATTTACTTCCAACCCACACAGACCTGCTGTTCCTATCTTTCTTCTCTCCGTGCAAATGAGTCAATTCACACAGGGGGGACTGAAAAGCTGGGGTTAGCAATGATGGGGACTCTATTTCTGCCACAGTTGCTAATCTCTCCCCTGCTCTGCCTCCACAGTTTCATATGGGTTCCTATACATGGGACATCCCCATCATTCCTCAGGAAATACCACTCCCAGAACCCCAGGAGAGGGTAAATAGGTCAAGTACCTATATTGGAATAGTATTTCTGGTATGTTTTGAGTGGAGAGATTATGTAACCATAGGTAATAGGCAGGTGAAATTTTTATTCCCTCTGCCATAGGTCCTTGATGAGACATAGATAGGATGGGATATGCTAGAGAGGATGAAATAATGATCAGTAACCCTCTCCCAGGAAAGTGGTCCACCTCCCTCACAGGTAGACCATTTCAGGGCAGAGGAGAGCTGAAGGATGCTGGGAAGGAGGAGAAAGATACATGTAGCAATCCTTTGATCAAATCATGGCAGTACTGAAATCCCAGATAAAGGTTCAGGATAAGATTAATTTAGATGAGAAACTTTAATGATAACTAGGGACTTTGGTCAGTTAGCTCAGATTTCCTCCACCCTGGATACCTCCCCTTGTTGGGCTCTCATAATTTCTCTCTCTCTCTCTCTCTCTCTCTCTCTCTCTCTCTCTCTCTCTCTCTCTCTCTCTCTCTCTCTCTCTCTCTCTCCTTTCTTTCTTCTCTCTCCTCTCTTTTTCCTCTCCTCTCCTCTTCTCTCTCTCCTTCTTAATCATCATCACCATCACCATCTTCTTTTTCTTCTTCTCCTCTCTCTCTCCTCTTTCTCCTCTCTCTCTTTCCTCTCTCTCTCCACCTTCTCAGCCTTCTTTATTGAATCTTTGTCTATACCTTGCTCTCCCTAACTGTCCTTGAAACCTGTTTCCTTCTCTCTCTAAACTCTCTTCTTTGGTGACTTCATCAACTTACAGGGGTCTGTCATCTTTCTGCAGATAATTCTAGGTCTCTATATCTAAAACTAGTCTCTGTCCTGAGCTCTGGTGCTACATCACCTATTAGACATTTAGGAATGAAGTGGACCATCCACAGGAGTCTCAGACTCAATATTTCCCAAACCAAATTCATCTCTCTTCCCAAATCCTCTGACTCTATCAAGTGTCCCTGTTTTTGTTGAGAGCACCACCAAGATAGTTCAAATGAGAAGTTAAGGAAGGGCTATGGAACAGGGCCTCACAAAGGGCTCTGCCAACCCCTGAGAGTTGGGGCATTCCTGCTGGATTCTTTCCCAGTCCCTCCTTCGCTGCTGACATTGATATAGTGCCAAGTGCATGGTGGCAATGGAAACCTCCTCGTCCCACCTTATGGCACAAACCCAAATTGTTCAAATTTGGACCAAAACTTTGAGATGAGGAATCAGGCATCATCAGTCACACTGGAAATAGGAGTGAGACTGGGAGTTAAGAAGGGTACAAGCATTTAATAAATGCCTACTGTGTGCTAGGCACTATGCTAAGCACTTTACAGATTATCATTTTATTTGATCCCCACAACAGCCCTGGGAGGTATTAGTCCTGTTTTACAGTTGAGGAAACAGAGCCAGACAGAGGATAAGCGACTTGCTCAGAGAGACACAACTAGGAAATGTTTGAACCTGGGTTTCAACTTGGGTCTTCTGAACTCATAGCCCAGCACTCTCTCTATGGGTCACCAAACTGCCTCCAAATTTGAGTGTGCCAGCACTACTACTTCCTAGCTGGGTGACTTTGGGAAAGACACTTCCTCTCTGCTAAGTTGCAGTTTTCTCGGCTATAAAATGAGAGAGGTCTCCATGTCTAGAAAGGGTTGGGTTGGGGTGGGGAACCTGTGGTCTCAAGGTCACATGTGGCCCTCTAGGAACTCAAGTGCAGCCCTTTGACTGAATCCAAATTTCGCAGAACAAATCCCTTTAATAAAAGGATTTGTTCTGTAGAACCTGGATTCAGTCAAAAGGCCTCACCCAAGGACCTAGAAAGCCATGCATGGCTTCGAGGCCACAGATTCCCCACCCCTGGGTTAGGTGGTATCCTGTTGCTCTCATATGTATTCTTTCCCACCTTGCCAACCTTGGAAGACACATGGCCATCTCTTCTGAAGGACAGTTCCAATGTGGGTAGGAGCATAGGAGCAGAATTTAGGACTCTCTTCCAAGATGGTATTCTACAGTAGAAAAACAATCACCTCTCGAATCAGAGACCTTGAGTTCAAATCTCACTTCTGATTCTACTTGTATGTAACCTCGGCCAAATTTAGCGATGTGCTGGTAAACGTTTACTGATCAACTCTCTAGGGAAAAAAATTAATCTGCACAGTATTAACATTAGGAAAGTGATGGATTTCTCCATCATTTCTTAAGTTTAGATAACCAAGAAAACAATAAATCAAGTCCTGATTTGTAGCATTTGGTGATTTTTGAGCTGTAAGTGTTCTCACATTAGAAAAGTTAACCATCAGTTCTTTCCAGTCAGCTCAAGCTGGTTCCAGCACACTCCTGCCAACCTTTGAGGACCTTAGTTTTTTTATCAATAAAATAAAGAGATTAGAATGGACTTTGGGGTCCTTTCTAGCCCTAAGTCTATGATCCTAAGAGTCCCTCCTTTTTTGAGAATAATTTTATTAATCCATCAAGTAAAAGTATGAATAAACCCCACTGAAATAAGATTTCAGTCAGTAATTTTATATCTTAAATTAAGAAAAATTATATCTTTGATTTTTCCCCTCCCTTTCCCCCTTCCCTCTACTTCCCTATTCACTCTCTGAGATGGCATACAGTTTTATATAGGCTTTACACATACATTCCTATTAAATACATTTTAACCTTAGTCATGTTGCATAGAAGAATTAAAATGAATGGGAGAAATCATAAAACAAACCTAAACATAATACAAAAGAAAATGATCTGCTTCATTCTGCGATTGAATTCCATAGTTCTTTCTCTAGATGTGGAAGGCACTTTGCGTTAAAAGACCATTGGGAATTTTTTAAGTCCTTGCATTGCAATGAAGTACTAAGTCTACCAGAAAAATTCCTTGCACACTGTGGTAGTTGCTGTGTACAAAGTTCTCCTGGTTCTGCTCCTTTCACTCAGCATCAGATCATATAAGTCTTTCCAGGCCTCTCTGAAGTCTTCCTATTAGTCACTTCTTATAGCACAGTAGTATTCCATTACATTCATATACCACAACTTATGCAGCCATTCCCCAACTGATGGGCATTCCCTTGATTTCCAGTTTTTGGCCACCACAAAGAGAGCTGCTGAAATATTTTTGTACATGTGGGACTCTTCCCATTTTTGTGATCTCTTCGGGATACAGTCCTAGAAGCGGTACTGCTGGGTCAAAGGGTATGCACATTTTTGTGATTCTCTCCCTTTTTTATCCTACATTCCAACTCTCTTCAACCTCAAGAAGAGCTCTCCAGGCGAGACAGATCTTGGGGAAGGGAAAATTAAGACCTTGTGATAGGAGGAAATGTTTCATAGAAATGATTTTCTATGTATTTTGTTGCAAACACAGTCAAAGCTATTATCTTAAAGACCTGTCCCCTGCTACTCTCTCCGGTGTGATACTCATGGATCTAATTTTAGCTTCCCACCAGAAGCTGGCTTGATTTGAGAGATGGGGATGTTCTGTACCACTTGGCAAAGACAGAGAGACAGCTCTGTGTAGATTTCACAGAATCACAAAATGTCCAGCTTGGAGGAGGCCTTAAAAGCCAGTTCATTTTGCCCTCAGGGAAACCTGAACAAATTGGTTAGATACTTAATGGAGATTGGAAAAGTTCTGGTGTAGGACTTCTTGAGGTTAGGGAATAAGAAATGACCTTTAGAAGTTAGAGGTCCCTGTTCCCTGCAAAGAATGGGGAGGAAAGAGATGTTAGCAAGAAAATTGTTGCTATTCAGTAATTTTTCAGTCATGTCTGACTCTTTGTGACCCCATTTGGGGTTTTCTTGGCAAAGATACTGGAATTTTCCATTTCCTTCTCCAGCTCATTTTACAGATGAGGAAACTGAGGCAAACAGGGTTAAAGTGGCTTGCCCAGGTTCACACAGCCAGTAAGTGTCTGAGGCCAGATTTGAACTCAGGAAGATAAGTCTTCCTGATACTGTGCCACCTAGATGCTTTCTACCAAGAAAGAGACCTACTCAAATCCATACTGGGAATTTTCTTTTATGTTTTGCATGTACTAAATCTGTACTGACCAGTATCCCATAGCTACTGGGTTTCCACCATTCTGTATCTTACTGCCATGACTGCCAAACCATGTCTGGTTGCTGGGATTTCTCCAGGTTCTTCTGTTTTCAACACTGACACCCTTCCTCTCCTCCCTTTAATCACTGCTAAGGCCAAGGTTGGACACTTTACAGAAGGAATTTGCTAGCACTTCAGGGAATTTGGGTCAAATAAAACAAAGGACAGAAATAAATGACATGGAGACCAAGAGCAGCTTTGTGGATGAACTATGCCCTTCTGCCATCTGCCTCGAATCTGGGTTTCTTGTACTTTCTTCCTGGCCTCACCTAGACTCAGATCTCACTTTCTCTTCCATTTCTAAGCTGGTACCCCTTTTGGTCCTACTCACTGACTTCTGGGGTCAAGGTTTTCAGAGCCATTAGTTGACAAGGCTCAACCCATACACCATAAGAAAGGAATAATTTCTTCCCATATATAATATTGCTAGTTCCAAAGTTAGAAGATTTTGGTTCAAATCCCAACTGCACCACATTCTAGCTGTGTGCCCTTGGGTAAGTGACTTCTCTTCTAGGTTTGTTATCCTCCTCTAAAAAGAAAAAAAAAAATGAAAGGATTGGCCTTTGACCTCTGAGGTCTCTTCTAGCTCTAAATCTATGACCCTATGAGCCTGTCTGGAGGAAATCTTTAACTGGATTATGATTACATTATTAATCTTGTAATCACAGATTTAGAATTGATGGGGACCTCAAGGTTCATCTAGTCATTTTCCTTCCCACATACAAAAGAACTTAGAGGGGAAATGTTTTTCTTGGAGGTTACATTGGTAGCTGGGACAAAAACTTGAATCCTCTGGTTCCAAAGTCAATGTTTTTCCATTGAGGTACACATTAGGTAAAGACGGTCATTAAACCCATCTGAGTAGGAGAGATCACCAAGAGAGAGAAAGTAGAAAAGAAGGCTTAGAATTTGTTCTAAGGCTTTGGCCTTGGAGGAATACCCATAATTACCTACAAATACAGTTATTCAGCTTAGCTTCGATCTTCTAACCAAGGCCCTCATCTTTCAATTAACAAGTCTCCAGTCTGGCCCCACTCGGTTCCATCCCTGCCACCAGGATTATTTTTCAAAAATATAGATCTGATCATGTCACTCCTCCCATTCAAGGAGCTACAGGGGTTATTTCCAAGATCAAATAGAGTGTTTTGTTTGGCATTTAATATTCTCTACAACCTGGCCCCTTCCTAGCTTTCCAGCCTTCTTCCTTTTTCCTTCTTTCCCCCAAATACTCCAGGATTTGGCGACACTGGCTCACTTGTAATTCCTTAGACTCCATACTGCCTCATCCCCATCTCTATGTCTTTATCTACACTCCCCCTAGCCATGCTTGGAATGCTGAAATTTCTTACCTCCCCATTTGGTTCCTTCAGCTTCCTTCAAGGCAGCCCAGATCCCAACTTCTATGCATTGTCCCCTTTTCTTCTCCCCTCTCTTCTCTCCCCCAGTGCCTTCTTCCTGAGACTGACTTCCATCTACTCGTTATATTTCTTATATGTAATCTTCTCCATCAGTCGGTAGGCTCCTTGTGGGCAGGAACTGATTTTTCCTTTTTTTGTATCCCCAGACTTAGCACAGTGCATGATACACTTAATAAAGGCCTATCTTAGGGTCTTCCCTGTGAGATTGCATCCAATTCATCTTGTCTATATCTTATTTGTTTGCATGTGATATCCCCCATTTAGACTATGAACTCTTTGAGGGCAGACACCTCTCTTTCGATCCCCAGTGCTTAGCACAGAGTAAGTCCTTGGCAGCATACAGCGCTTAATAAATGCTTTTTGACTGATGACCAAGCACTGTGTGAAAATATCTGAAATGAGATAATTGGGAGAGTGAATACAAGGTAGATGATATTTCAGGGCCCAGGCCAGTTCTTCCTTTTTTTGACCTATTCACCCCTACCAGACCCATACCAATTGGCTGGGTGAGTCTGATGAGGAAAGATTCATGGACAGGCAGGATGGAAGAGAGAGGGAATTCAGAGCAGGAGCGATTGCCTCCCAACTCCCTCCTTCCTCTGGAGGCCTCGGAAGGGCCCAGAGTCATTAGAGGGGAGGAACCTCAACTGACAGAGACAAATTGTCCTAATTGTGACCTAAATTAGTGTCAGGGAATGCTGAGAACAACCTGGGCCCATGCTGTCTTTAATCACTGTCATCCCAATGGCCAAGAATGGGGAATGAACAGACCCCCCACTCTCATCCTAGTCCCTTTCCCCTCTCCTTTTAGGCCTGGCTCTGAGCCCCTTGGAGCCCTATCTCCTCCTACTCAACAGACCTCTGGGCCTGTGTTTCCTTACCTCCTCCTCCCAACACCAGGACTCATGGAAAGAAGCATTGGTTTTGGAGTCAGAATGACCAGCGTTCAAATCTGGCCTCATCTACTTACTAACTGAATGCTTCACCTCAGTGTCCTCAGCTGTAAAATGGGAATGACAAAAGCGCCTCTCCTAACATTAGGAGTTATGGGGATAAAACAAGATCATGCCTGTAAAGCACTTGGTAAACCTGAAATCGCCAGATAAATGACAGTGATGAGTATTCAGTTCAGTGAACATTTATTAAGCACCTACTATAGGAAACATATTGGGGATACAGAGACAAAAAGGAAACAGTCGTTGTGGGCAAGAAGGAACCTTGATGTGGGATAAAAGTCACAGGAAGCTCTTCCAGGCACCCCTAGTCCAGCCCCAGAGGCAGGTCCATTCCCCAGGAGACCCAGACCACAGGACCAAAGGACTTCCAACAGCCCAGGTTGCTCCAGCTCCCCCTTAACACACACACATACACACATATACATACGCACATGCGCACACACACATACACATACATGCACACACACACAGAAGAAGGATCACAGCTTTAGAACTGAACCTGAGATCATTTAATCCAACTCCTTCATTTTACAGAAGAGGAAACTGAGGCCCAGGGTGCTGAACTGATTTTCTCCAATCACATATGTAGTAGCAGACTCAGTCTGTTTAAATCTCCTTCCTTTTTCTCTAGCCCCAGAACCCCTCCAGCCACCCCAGGCCCTGTCCCAACCGAGGACATCATCCCAGTCAGGTATAGATATTAGTGCCCCACCAGCGAAAGAACACCCTAAGACTCAAATGGAAATGATGCTTGACATGGTAAAGGAGGAAGCCTTCCACATGGACTCCCTCTGTACACACACACACACACACACACACACACACACACACACACACACACACACACACACACACACACACACACACAGACACAGCCTGCTAGAGTTGAAAAGGTCAGAAAGCTAATATTAATAACCTGACAACCATGGCTATCTTGGTATCCTGGGAGTTTGAGTGGGTGTGATCTGAGAATCACAAAGCCATAGAGTGTTGGAACTGGAAGGGACTTCTAGTGATCATTTAGCCTTAACCCTTTGTTTCACAAAGGAGAACACTGAGGCCCACAGAGGGCAAGTGATTTGTTCACAGTAAATAAAGTAGCAGGTCTAAACCTGGGATTCAGGTTTCCTAAATTTTGGGATCATCAACTGATAAAAAGTCACCAGTGACTGAAACTCCTTACTGAGTCAAGCCATCCATCCACCAACATTGCCGACTCTGTGCTAGGCACCCAGGACACAGTCCTCAAGGAGCCCACATTCTTTAGAGTCTGACCATGTTCAAGTACCACATTCCCTAACCACTGCCCTCCTACTGGGCCTGCTCTTTTTTATTCCCTTCCTCAATGGCAAACTCCCCTCTTGACTTTTCTAGGGTGAACACCTCGCCTCCCCCCACAACTGTCTTGAATTGGGAGGATGGGAAGGGGCAGATGACCCCTTATTCTCTGGCATAAGAGGTGATATTTAACTCCAGTCACCAAGGACAGGGATTTGCTCCTTAGCAGATGACACCTTGGATCTCTGCTTTGACCTTGTATTTGTGTGCCTCCTATCTCCCCCTTTCCTGATTCTCTCTTCCTTCCCAGAGGAGCCCCCCCTTCTTCAGTCCCCTGGATACTGTTTGCCTATCAGGATTAGGAATGAGGGCTCTGCTTGGAGACACATGTAGGATCCAACTCTGAGGGCAACAATGGTTGATCAAGCAAGGCCAATGCTCTTCTAGAGGAGAAAAGGGAACGAGAGGGGAGGGTAGGGGAGGGAGGGAAGGAGAGGGAGGAATGGGAGGAATGGGAGGAATGGGAGGGAGGGGAGGGAGGGAAGGAGAGGAACCAGGAGACTTCAGACTCTGGGACTCAGGATGTGAATTCTAGGACTGCCAGGAGTTTGATTTGCGTGTTCAATGTCTCACAGCCATCTGGCTGTGCTAATAAACAATAAACTTTGTGGAGCCTCAGCTGACCTTCCAGAGCAGTATCAGCTCTTGTAGGGCTTGGACTCAGTGGACTGTGCTCAGATGCTGACTTCCAGTTACCACCTATGTGATCCTGGGGAAGTCCTCTCTGGCTTTCAGTTAGAGGCAGCCAGATGGTGCAGTGAATACAGAGCTGGGCTTGGAGTCAGGAAGGTCTGAGTTCAAATCCTGCCTCAGATATTTACTAGTTGTGTGACCCTGAAAAAGTCACTTAACCATTGTCTTCTCCAGTTTCTTACTGGAGAATGGCGATAGTAATAGGGCCTACCTCCCAGGGTTGTTCTAAGGATCGATAGGGATAGTAGTGTGTGCCTGGTACATAGCAGGCACTTAATAAATGCTTTTTTCCTTCTTCAGAGGCTTTTATTTGTGAAATGAGACTTTTTGGACACGATGAAGGCTGAGTTCCATTCTAGTTCTAAATTTCTGATCCTGAGATCCTGTGACTGCAGTTGTCTCTCAGATAGGTTAGCTAATTAATGACTCATTGTTTTCTGTTTGGCAGCATGTCTCACCTAGACTCCTAGGAGGAATGCTTGGCAATGCATGAGAACATATATTAGAAATCCTGCCTCTGATGGCTTTCTACCTTCTTGACCCTGTCCAAGTCACTTAAATTTTTTGGTCCTCAGTTTCCTCATCTGTAAAATAAGAAGGCTGGGCTAGTTGACTTCTGAGGACCCTCCCAACTTCTGATCTCTCTACTTAAAATATCCAGAGACTGAAGGTAACTTGGAAGGTACCTTTGAGAAAAACTAGATCTCTGGATGGATATAGATAGAGAGATAGATAGATGTATATCTGTGTGTATACATATATATATATATATATATATATATACATATATATATATTTCATACATATATAATACACACACACCTCCTCTCCCCTCCCCACATTTCCTTTCCCTATAAGCTAAACTCCTAATCCCAAACCAGATTGGGGAGGAAAAGTGAGAATTTCTTTCTTTTGTCTAAGGCAATTTATCTTTTTTTTGGGGGGGAGGGGGCAATGAAACTGGGGTTAGGTGACTTCCTAGATCATACAGCTAGTAGATCTGATTTGAACTCAGGCCCTCCTGACTCTAGGGCCAGTGCTCTATCCACTGTGCCACCTAGCTGCTCCCACCCCAATTCATCTTTTGATGGCTCTTTCTTCTAATTTAATATGGACCGGCCCTATGCTTTCATAGGCATTTTGAGTTCCCAATGAGGAAGCATCCTCTGTTAATGTAGATTAACACTTATTTTGCCACATACAGAGTTGGAAGAGCCATCTGGGAGGATAGAAAGGCTAAGATGCTTGCCCAGCGTGCCAGGAGGAATATGGCTGAAGGGGGATGAGTTCTGGTTTTCCTGACTCCAAGGCCAGCCCTTGATTCCCTCAGCCAATATGCCTCCCTGTATACTTAAGAACGAATTGTGTTCCAAGAGTCCATGAGTAAGTCAGGTGGAATGGAATTTTGGAACATATGTTCAAAAAATCCTAGAAATTTAAAGATGGGAGGGATTTTAGAAGTTATTTAGTCCAACAACCCCAATTTCCTCATAAGAACAATGCTGTAGAGACAGTGATTAGGATCGTAGGAAAAGCATATTTAATCCACAGGATACAGTCCAATAACCCTTTCACTCACATGCTCCTCTGATACTTTGTCATGACACAGGCATGATAACTTTGGGCTCTCCAAGGTTATTCAAATAAAATGTAAGATCAGATATGATCACTCAAGTTGGAAACCTTCAAGTACAGGCCCAGTGATGGACCCAAGCACCAGGCTAGAACTATGTCCAGAGATGTTTTATCCCAAGTTAGCCCAAGGCCACGAAGCTTTGGATCACAACAACTCTCCAAGCCCAAGTTTTAGAGGGATGTGAGGTGTCTAGAAGGAGGTAGTGTCTGCAGCAGTGAGCTGAGGGACTTTGATGTATATTTCTTGAAGGAAAGCAGTAGAGACTTATTATTGTACTAATAGTACTAGCCTGAGATTTGACCCTTTCATAGCAACAGATGAAGCTTGTCTGTTACACAAGGCCTTAAAGTGGAGAAAGAAGTGTCCTCCCTATTCTCTGGAGTCAGGGCTGTCACTCAGCATAACCCTGAAACAGGCAAAGGTAGTCTTCAAAACTTGTCCATTTTGAGGACAAAGAAGTATAATCTAAGAGAATGCTCATCATTTGGGAAATGGCAGGACAAATTGTGGCATATGACTGTAATGAAATACTATTATACTACATGAAGTTATGAAGGGGTGGATTTCAGAGAAATGTAGGAAGAGTTTTATGAACTGATTCAGAGTAGAGTAAGCAGAATAAGAAGAACAATGTATACATACAGTAGTAACAGTAACAACTTAGAAAGACTTAAGGCCTCTGAACAACATAGTGGCCAACCACAATTCCAGGGGACCCACGATGAAGTATTTTACCCAGCTCCTGACAGAGGAGGGATGGCTTGGGAGTGGGGTGCAAAATAAAATGTACATTTTTGAATACAACCAATGTAGGAATTAAGCATATTTGTTACAAGGATTTTGCTTTTCTTTTTTCTCTTTGTTTCGAGGTAAGTGACAAAGAAAACAGATTTTTATTAATTGAAAAAATTTAATAAAAATTTTGCTATTTCTACATCCCACTTTTATTCAGAAGCAGGGATCCTTAACCTGGAGTCTGAACTTTAAAAAATATAACTGCATTTCAATATGATTGATTTCCTTTGTAATCCTTTGCATCTTTTGCATGTAAAATATTGTCCTGGGAAGGGAAGACTTTTCCCAGACTGCCAAAAGAATCCAAGATTAAAAAAAATTAAGAACCCTTGCCTAGCATCCTTCTTCCCTAGGCACATTGTAGTACCCTGAACACCAAGAAGCAGCATCATTTGATAGAAGGTGGCAGTTGGGGAGACAGGAATCCAGTCTTGTGAGTTAGCGTGGTACGGGAAAGAACCTTCACTGCCTCTGGAGTCAGGAAACCTGGGTTCAGATCCTATCTTTGAAACTGAGCAGTGTGACTGTGGTCAAATCACTTGACTTCCCCATGCCTCAGTTTACCCATCTATAAAATGAAGGAGTTTGAACTAGCTTGCCTCTATTACTTCATCTGCAGAGTCCCAGATTCCTTCCCTATAAAACAAGGGGATTGGGAATAGGTGCGCCTTTCTGCAGTATAAAAATCCATTTCTACCCTTTAATATCCAAACCATGAAACTTTACCCAGGCATGATCAAATCCTAAATTGTCGTAAGGTCAAAAATGACCTTCTTTCCTCCCTCTACTATAAAAATTCCCATTCCCTCAGCATAGTTGATCTCAGGAGGAAAATTATTGGTTATATTAATCCATGCTGAAGTGTGAGCAACTGGTAAAACATTTTCTCCTCTAGGGACTTACAATTTAAAAGGAGATTTGCGATCCCATGTAAATCTCTCATTGTCAGAAATTCAGGCGGGGCAAAAAAGGGAAGGAAAAAACTCTGATAATGTCAAGGGAGATGTTTTGGGCAGGATGCCCACTCAGCAGGCATGCAGTCTAGCTCCATCTAAATATCAGCTTCTGGGATCAGCTTTCCTCAGCTGTTCCTACTTTTCATAGCCTCGTTCCTTCCTCCATTCTTGACTTCTGAAACCCTGGGTTCTATGAAAGGGTTTGTCACAGATGTTCTCAAGAAAGAAGCATGGGGCTGGTGGAGGCGGAGAGAAGAAAATTCCAGTGGTGGGAGTATCAGCATTTGTATTTATGGGTCATTTTGAAATGAGGCATTTGTAAATTTGGGGCTGACTTTCTCTGTCTCTCTCTGTCTCTCTCTGTCTCTGTCTCTCTCTGTCTCTCTGTCTCTCTGTCTGTCTCTCTCTGTCTCTGTCTCTCTCTGTTTCTCTGTCTCTCTGTCTCTCTCTCTGTCTCTGTCTCTCTCTGTCTCTCTGTCTCTCTCTGTCTCTGTCTGTCTGTCTCTCTTTGTGTATGCGTATGTAGATCCATATCTGTATATGTGTGTATATATATGCTGGGCTCAGTCAGTTTCTTCTGGATGCCCTGCCAGCCCTTAATAAGAATAGCTACCACCAGTTACGTAAGCCAAGTATGACACAGAATCTCGGCTCTGACCCAAATGATGATTTGATGTTTGTCACTGGACATTGGTCAGTCGATGGACTTTAGCCCCACTTACTGCTGCCCTGTACTGCATACGTTGGGTTTAAAAAGTCCCCTACTGTGACTGTCTACTAACCTGTTATCACTGTGTAAATCCCTATACTGTAGATGCTCATCCTTTTCTCTCCCCAGCCTCTATCATGTCCTCTATCTACTGAGCATCTTATTCTTTGCCCTTCTAGAACCTCTTTTCCAGGTATATATCATCTGGGTACATGTCCCTGTGTCTCCCTCAGGGATGCACCACGCAGAACTAAGACAGGTGGCTGGACCAGATGACCCCTTGGGAGCTGCTTCCTGGCCATGGACTAGGAAGGTCCTGTGGGTCAGTTTATGGTTAGGGATGGAGTGGGGCAAGGTGACAGACAGAGGCAGAACCAGGGCTGACAAGACAGCAGGTTTTGCACTAGTCTGCGGACTCTAAGCCAGAGGGAGGCTCATCAGCCGGTTGGGGAGGTGAGAGGAAGCAGGAGTGATGCTCTGAGCCCTACAGGCTCATTTTGAATGCAGACTTGGCACCTCATTTCCACAAGTTGGTGGAAGATAATTTTACATTTGTAACAATTATTCACTTAATTGGGTTCCAATTAGATTGGAGGGGAAGCAAAGGGCTGTGTGTGGTTACCCAACTCCCTTCCTCCTTCCTCCCCTTTATGCATCAAAGGGAATTCGAGTGACATGGTCTTTTTAATCTCATTCAAAACCATTTGGGGTCCTTTTGATGGTGTTCCCTCCCCCCCAAAGTGTTTAACTCCGGCTGGCATTCATTTGTCTGTTTCTGATCTCTCCTTAATGGTCTGTGGGGTTGACTTATTAACTGGTGGAGAGAATGTAGGAGGAGTTGGCACTAGGTTAAGGAGGTAAAAATCAGTTGAACCTTAAAGCCAGGACAGTCTCAGTTGGGGGAAGAGGACCTAAGGAAGGGGGACAGGGCAGAAGACTGAGCAGGCAAAAAGTTCTGATGGGAATAGATGTGGGTCATAAGATCACAGATCGAGGGCTGGGAGTATAGAATCCTTCTCATCTGGGAGATGAGGGGTGTGGACCCTTCCAATTCTGAAGTTATGAGTCTGTGATCCATCTAGTACAGGTTCCCCACGCTGATCTAGTCCAAAATTCTTATTTTACAGTTAAGGAAATGGAAGCCTGATTGCCTTAAGTGACTTGTCCAAGATCACATGGTAAGTATCTGAATTGGGACTCTGACTTCAGAGCCAGAGTTCTTTCCATTGAACCCTGCGTAAAATCCAATGTGTATTGTGGTCACCATAAGGGAAGCTCTTCTCTCTCTGCTGACACAGTTTTTCTATGTGTAAAATGTGCCCAATTAATGATCTTGGCCCTTTCCCTCTGCCTTTTCAATGATCGCTGGTCAGTATGTTCATATAGGTGCCAATGAAAACAAGGTCATCTGTTGGACTCCAGCATTTCTCCATTATGCAATGACAGGAATATTCAGGGATGTTATAAACCTGTTGGCCTCAGTTTCCTCTGTCAAATGAACTGGAGGAGAAAATGGCAAACTACTCTAGTATCTCCTTCAAGAAAACCCCAAACTGTAAAATGAGAGCTGTGTAAAATGTGACTCTGGGCAAGTCACTTCACCCTGTTGGCCTCAGTTTCCTAATCTGTCAAATGAGCTGAAGAAGAAAGTGACACTCCACTCCAGTATCTCTGGCAAGAAAACACTAAATGTGGTCACAAGGAGTCAGACACTACTTAACAACAACAATAATAAGCCATACTCTTACTATCAGGGTCAGGAGATAAGGAGAGGCAGAATGGCAAAATCAAAGGTCTTGAGATAGAAGAGAAGAGGACACTTCTCTGGAAAATATCTTGATTTCTTCAGGGTTTGGGCAGGAGTCTGCCTACTTTGACTGTTCCCATTTCTGGAGGAAACAGGGATAATTTAGCATCCTAGGATGTTTGTTGGAAATGAAGAGGGGGAGTCGTTCAACCCTGGAGGAAAAGGAGACCATTAGACAGGTTTTTCTCCCCATTCCACCAGCTCCAAGAGCTGACAGGCCATGACTTAAGTCCCCTGTGTCTCAATTCAGGAATTAAAGGGGGTCAAATGTTGAGCTCAAGAGAGACCAAGAAGCCATGGGATGTGGTGGGAAATTTCATGTGCCAGGCACCTCACCAAGTGCGAGAAGAACCCTGGTCCTGGAACCGAAGGACCCAGGTTCCAATTGCATCTCTCTTGGCCTCAGTTTCCTCACCTACAAAATGAGGGCTGACCTCTGAGGTTGCTTTCAGCCCTAGATCTGTGATCCTCCATGACCATGCTCCCTAACTATATCTCATTGCTGTTCAGTAAATCCAAACCCTTCTATCTCCATGAATTCTCTTCTTCCTACTTGTCATCATCACAACCACATCCTTTACCCCTGAGCTTGCTGGATAAAGGTTGATGGAGGAGGGATGAGCATTCATGACTTACATAGCTGTATATCCAATGTGTAGCACAGTGCCTGGCTTAGGGTGGTGCCCAACAAATACTTGTTGATTTGACTGATTGACCTACACAAGCCCTACAAGGCTTCCTTCCTTGTCTTCTGTGCTCTCATGCCCTTCACTGATGGGTGGACATGTCCTCATTTCTCTTTTTCCTATTCTCCCCCAACATTCTCCTTCTTCTTCCCATCACCCCATTAAAAATGGTTACATTTAACATCTACTTTCTAAAATATTTTGGGATCATAAGAGAGCTGGTCTAGTTGGGCATGACAGAGGGAAAAAGGGGTTTCCATCTACTAGAGCAGTATAGACTCCATGAGGAAAGAGACATCTATCCATATATACACAAAGACACACACACACACACATATATATATACACATATATATATACACACATATATACACACACATGTACATACATGTATTTATTTATTTTTGGTCTTTGTATGTGGATATCACATACAGGCCCATGGAGAAGCACATTTCAAGGGTGATATATAAACTAAGAGGTCTAGGAGGGAGCATGGTATAAGACAAAACACAAACAATGAGTCAGGAGACCTGGGTTCAAATCCCACCTCTGGTGTGATTCTGGGGAAGCAGCCTTGCTGGAATTTGGTATCTTCAAGCATAAAATGAGAGATTTGGATGAGATGACTTCTAAGGTCCTTCTAATTCTTGACACATGAATGAACCTATGAACCAATGAGGTCTTTTGAAGAACAGGAGTAAAGTATGACAGCAAGACATTGTATGAGAGGAAGAAAAGATGGACGGGTTATGAGGCCCAGGGTAAGGCATCACGGGGTCAGCTAGAGTGATCTAGGGTACTCTCTTGATGTCAAGAAAAATGGAAGAAAGCCTCCAGCACATTAAGTGGACCCTTTCTGATGAAATTATGGGAAGATACGGGCATGAGTCACTCATCCATGAACAAGTATATATGGACAGATGGGCTGTGATCTGCATATTTGAAAGGAATTTCCAGTTGATGAGATTACATGTCTATCTATGTGATGGCTTACTTAGTGGGGGTCTGGCAAACAGTAAGTGCTTAATAAGTGCTTGGTGAATTGAATGGAATGTTTTAGTAAATTCTTCTGGAATGATTTAAATGAATTATGGAATATGGCTAGAAGGAGAGAAAAGAAGGAAGGAAATTAGGATAATATTCTCTGAAAGTACATTTATTCCTGGCCATCTGTAGTGGCTAACCTTTCACAGGCAGTACAGACTGTCTATGATTTTTATTTTTGTATGCTTGGTGCCTGGTACGTAACAGGTATTTAATAAATGCTTACTGGTTGATTTGGCAATAATCTCTTCCTTCTGTAGATCAATTTACTCTTTGCAAAGTACCTTTCCATACATTATACCATTTAGTTCTCAACAGTTCCATGAGGTAGGCAGTATAAATATAACTATCCTCACTTTGCAGATGAGGAAATTGAGACTCATAGAGGTTCAATGATATGTCCAAGGTCACTTGGTAAAGAAGTAGAAGAACCAGGAGTGAGAACTTTCTGACTTTCTGGCCAGAAATCTTTCTATAAGGAACCTACTTCTTGGGATCCCCACCAATGCTCAAACTCACCCATTCTGCAACATTGGAAATGAGGTTGCTCAAGAGCACAGAGATGCTGAGAGATAGATAACTGGGTTAGGGAGGGCGCTCTGCTCTATGACAATAACGTAACTGAGGAAGAGACAGGAGAGTAGGTGAGGGATGAAACCCATCCCTAGTAGCTCTCTATTTGCTAGGAACATGGAGAAAGAAATCTCTGGGAGTTACTTGGAAGGATAAAGGGGAAATTGGCAATGGAGGGTGGGTAGGACAAGGAATGATTGATTTTTAATTTTTAAGCATAGTTTTGATACTTTTTACTTTCACATCACATTCACTTTCAAATACAACCCTCTCTTCTTCTGCGAAACAAGCCATCTCTTTATAACAAAGATTTAAAAAGGAAAGTGGAAAAAAGCAGCTCCTCAAGACCAAACAATAAATCAACCATTTTTGAGAGTGTGTGCAACATTCTACACCCATAGACTACCACCCTGGAAGATCCTTGAGGAGCAGAAAGAGGGGAAGCAATCCTTTAACTCAAGACTAAGCACCTTCCCCAAAGCCAGTCCTAAGGGTGGTAGCCCAAAGGTGTTTCCTTTGCTTGGGGATGATAGGATTAACAGAAATCAGCTCCAAAGCCCTTAGGGACATTTCCCCCGCCCCTTTCTGAAAGGGGATGATAATTTGATCTAGGTATCTGTTTGAGGTGAACGAAGTTCTCAGTTGGAATCCTTATATTCATGGAGGGATATCTTTACATCTGTGCTTCAAGTCTGATTATTCCCCAGGGGAGAATTTGGAACTGAAGGCCTTTTTACTTCACTAATCTTGAAAGGGAGCCTTGACCTCAGTTTCGGAAGTCCTTTGCACCTGGGTTTCTCAGAGGAGAGTGTGAACTCTCAGCCCTGAAGGAGGTCAAGGGAGAAGTAGAACATACGCCTAGTCATAAGCTAGAGAAGCCAACTGGTACAGTGGATAGGTTGCCAGGTCAGGAGTCAGGAAGATGTGAGTTCAAATCCAACCTTAGACATCTACCAGCTGTGTGACCCCTGGCAAGTCACTTCACCCTGTTTACCTCAGTTTCCTCATCTGTAAAATGAGCTGGAGAAGGAAATGGCAAACCACTCTAATCCTTTTGCTAAGAAAAAAAATAAAACCCAAATGGGGTCATGAAGAGCCAGACATGACTGAACAACAATGGGTGAAGAATCCTGGATCTTCCACGTGCTACCTATGTGCCTTAGTCAAGTATTTGGTGCCTTCCCTCTTGATTGTGTTGAATTTATTGGGAATGCAGCAAAGTTGTTTTCATGTCTCCCCCACTTGATTTTGAATTCCTTAGGGGATATACCTCTGTATCTAGCACAGTGCCTGGCACTTAGTAGGTGTTTAATAAATGCTTATTGATTGACTCACTGACTGACTTTGTGAGCTTCAGATTCCTTACCTTTAAAATAAAAAGGTTGGAATAGGCCAACAATTCATTTTCTAAAACTTGTTATTTATTTTGAACATTCTTTTCTTTATAAATTTTGAGTTCCAAATTCTCTCCATCCCACCTCCCCCACCCACTGAGCAGGCAAGTAAAATGATATCAATTATAAATGGGAAATTGTGCAAAACATATTTGCATATTAGCCATATTGAAAAAAGAGCAAAAAAAGAAAGGTAATTATACTTCAATTTGCACTTAAAGTTTATCAGTTCTCTCTCTCTGGAAGTGGAGAGCTGTTTTCATCATGAGTCCTTTGGAATTGTCTTGAGTTATTGCATTGATCAGTTAACTAAGTCTTTCACAGTTGATCATCATTACAACACTGCTGTTATCACACAATGATCTCCTGGTCTTCTCACTTTATTTTTGCATCAATTCATATAGGTTTTGCCATGTTTTTTTTTTTCCTCTAAAACTACTCTCCTTTGTCATTTCTTATGGCACAATAATATTCGATCACAATCAAATTCCACAACTTGTTTGGCCATTTCCAATAGATGGACATCCCCTCAATTTCCAATTCTTTGCTACCACAAAAAGAACTGCTATAAATATTTTTGTACATATAGATCCCTTTCCTTTTCTTTGATCTCTTAGCCCAAGAGTTCTCAGACTTTTTATTTTTTTATGCTATGGAGACCTTGGACAGCAATTAAGTAAAGTCTATGGACCTCTTCTTAGAATATTATTAAATGTATGAAATAAAAGACATAGAATTACAAAGGAAACCAATCATGTAGAAATATAGTTATTAAAAAATTTCACAGACCTCAGGTTAATAACCCGTGGATTAGATATCCTCTAAATCTTAACCTTATGATTCTAGAATCCCTATGAGTCTAGACACTTCTGGGGATGCCCAGAGACATTCTTGAGAGCCCAACTGGGCTCTCTCTCAACAGAGAACATCATAGTATTTAAGACTAGAAGATACCTTAGAGAAGAAATAGTCCAACCCACCTCTTTGACAGATAAGAAAACTGAGGCCCAGAGAGATAAACTTGTCCCAAGTCACAGAGGTCATAAGAAGAAGAGTAGAAATTCTAAACTAGACCCTCCAATGGTCAATCCATCATTCTTGTCATCAAGCCACAGTGCCTGTCTTGTATGTCCTTTCTTGTCCATGTCCTTGTATGTCCATGGTATGAGGAGCAGTAGGAGTCAGTCACAGAAAGACTCTGCCTCTTGACTTGGGGACAGACCTGACTAGCTCTGGGAAGGGTGACCTTCCCTGCATTGCAGCCATACCTCAGGGGAAAATCCGAGAACTTTCTTCAACAGAATAAAAGCTCAAACCCAGGCTTTTGCAGCTAGTAGCTGTTCAGTAAATATTAAATTGGTGGAATAAATGAAGTAAGGGAACCCATCCCCTCATGAAGCAAGAGAAGATACAGGCAGAAACGAAGCCCCAGATCTACCGTAAAGTCAGAGGCAAGAGAGCCTCACCTGCTGGGCCTCCCTGCCTGACAGGTCTTACAGTCTGGTGTATTCTGGTCCTCAGGGAGCTCTCAGAAAGTAAGGGAGACACAGTCTCCAGCCTCACGAGAGCTGGCAGTCACATGGTGGGGAGGAGGAGAGACCCAATTCCTGGCCTCAGGGTGTTGCATGAGACAGACCCCCAATTCAAAGGGAATGCTTGCTGTTCCTGTTTCCTCAGAGTTAAGACAGGCCTAGAATAGAGGTAGAAGGCCTCGGTAGCATGAGGCAGCTCTATCAACATTCTGGTCAGGCATGGAGACACTGAGTTATTATATTTTTTTTGAGCTACTTAGAGCAATTTACAGAAATCATTTAGGGACCGTTTAGGGAAAAGAAAAAAGATGAGGACTTTTAAAGGCAGAAGCCAGGGATGGTTTTATGCAGAAAAGCTTTCCTTTGGGTTGGGTGAATGTGTGTGTGTGTGTGTGTGTGTGTGTGTGTGTGTGTGTGTGTGTGTGTGCGTGTGTGTGTAGCGAGTGTGTATAGAATTCCAGGAAGGGATAGAGAGAGAAAGCCTGAAGCACTGTTCTGGCTGGAGAAATATGACAGGGGCCAAATGAAGACTGCATCATACAGTGGGGAAAAAAATGTTAGATTTGGAGTCAAAGGGTCTGGGTTCAAATTCCAGTTCTGCCACTGACTATTGACCATGGGAAAAACACTTTCCTTCTCTAACCCCAATATCCTCCTCTATAAAGTGAAGGGGATGGAAAATTCCATTTAAAATGACAGTGTGAATAGTCACAGATGTACTCTATCTAGCAAAGATCTGTAAAATGGGGATTAAAATATCCCCTCCTTCCTAACATTGTTGTAAAGTTAAAATGGGATAATATTTGTAAAGCACTTTGTAAACCTTAAAGTACTGTATAAATATTAGCCATCATCATCATCTTCTTCATCATTGTCATCATCATCATTATTAATTTTTTTAAAAGAGAACAAGATAAAATAATGATCCAGAAATCCAAAAAGAAACTGTAGTAAGCACTTTGATCTAGCCTAGCATTACATAAAAGGACTGAGAGAAGCCTGAGGGTATTGGGGAAAGAAAATCCAGCACAAATACAGGCAAATAAGCTGGTTGCCTGCCAGCAAGCATCAGAGACACTCTAAAGGCTATTGAAACCTGCAGAGCTCTGAGAAAAAGGGGAAGAGGTAAGGGAGGGATTGGTACAGGAAGACCAGGAAGCTCCAGGGTAGCTGGAAAATGATAGTGTTCTGTCTACTCTAACAACAGATACCTGGCTAGGAGTCAGTCGGCACTCATAGTGAAATACTCTCAGGGTGCTGGAAATCCTCAGCCCTCTTCCCTAAGGGAATCTAGAGGTCCTCTGGGATCCCAATCCTACAAACCAGTCTCACCAGGATAGATAGAAACCACCAACAGGAATCCAGAAAATAAAGGTCAAGATTGAACAGAGCTTGACTACCCCATCCAAAAGTGTAGGAGGGGGCAGAGCCTGGCCCTTTCACTAAGTTCTAAATCAGGAAATGAGGCTGGACATAAGAGTAAACAAAAGAAGATGCTGAATACTACAAAGAAATCTTATGGATTCAAGGTAAATCCAGAAAAAGAGAGAAACTCCACAACAGCCATAAGCAGAGTTTTAGAGGGGAAAAAATGTCTTGGCCACAAGGACTACAAGAATATTGGGAAGAAATGAAGTAAAAATTTTTAAAGAACAAAAGATAGAAGCCCTTACCAAAATAACAGAATCACTGAATATTAGAAAGGAACAAACAGATCAATGGCTCCATAAAACAAGAAATATTAGGAAAAAAATCAAAAGATTAGAAAAAATAGAAGAAAATGTGAAGTACCTATTATTTTCCTTTTTGAAAATTGATCTGGAAAACAGCTTACGGGGAGATAATTAAAGAATCATTAGACCCATTGAAGACCATGACCAAAAATGCTTGGATATTAATAATATTTTAAGAACTCCCATAACAACACTGCCTATGGCTATTAGAATCAGAGGGCAAATTAAAATTGAAAGAATGTGTCAGTCACTACCTCCTGAAAGAAGCCTCAAAAGTGAAAACTCCCAGAAATCCAAAATCCAGAGTTTCCAAAGCAAAGAAAACTTATTGTAAACAGCCAGAAAGAAAGAGTTCAAGTACCAAGGTACCACAGCTAGGGTCATACAAGATTTGTCAACTACTTCATAAAGGGGAGAAAATCTTGGAATGGAATATTCCTGAATTTTGATGTAGGTTTATAATCATGAAGAATGTATCCACATATATCTTAGAATTGCAACTGGACCTGCAATTTCACTGGTCTAAGGAGTTTCTAGTAAGGAACTTTCTATACCAAAACAGTTCAGCACTGTCTCTGCAACTCATAGTCTTAAAGAGTTTCCTAGAGCCCTGAAAGATTAAGTGATTTTCTCAAGTGTGTGTGGCATCATTACAAAAACTGGTCATGTGTTAGGGTGTAAAGATCTCATAAACAAATGCAGAAAAGCAGAAATATTGAACATATCTGTTACTGACCACAATGAACGAAAATTATAATCAATTATGGGACTTTGAAGGAAGGATTCAAACTTAAATGTGACTAAGTAACTTAATCCTAAAGAACTGGAGGGTCAAAGAACAAATCATAGAAGGAATAGATAATGTAATATAAAAAAGTGACAACAATGAGATTACATATCAAAACTTTTGAGATGCAGCCAAATAAGTCCTCAGGGGAACATATGTAAACACTTTCATCAACGAAAGAGAAAAAGAACAAAAAAAAATAACTATTCATGAAACTTACCTAACGAGAAAAGCAGCAAAGCAGAAATCCCAACTAACCACAAAATAGACAGTGTAAAGATCACAGAAGACGTGAACCAATTTGAAAGCAAAAAACTTCATCAAACTGATAAATCAAACACTCATAAACTTGATAAATTATACGTCAGTCTGATTAAAAAAGAAAGAAAGCAATTGCCTGGAGTAAAAGATAAAAAAGGAGAATTCACCAAAAAAGAGGAAATAAAGAGAATGATTGGTGACTTTTATCCAGTTATATGCTAACAAAACTTATAACTAATAAAATAAATTAATGATTTATAAAAATAGAAAATAAATGAAATAGCAGAATAAGAAATAGGGAATTTAAATGATTTAATCTGAAAAATAAGTTGAAGTGGCTATTTTCCTAAAGGAAAAACAAACAACAACAACAACAAAATTCAGGAACACATTGATTTACAATCAATCATTCAAACATCAATTTAATTCTTTTTTAGAAAAAAATGATCTTGATATCTAAACCAAGGAAAGACAAAGCAGAGAAAAAAAATATGTAGACCACATTCCAAAAGATATTAATGCAAAAATACTGAAGAAAATACTAAGAGACTACAACAGCACACACATATACATGCATATAAGAATGCATATGTAGGGATATATACATGGTTAGGGATATATATTATATATATATTTACATAATACATTATGACTAGATTGGGTTTATACCCAGAATGCAAGGTTGCTTCAATATACAGAAAATTATAAGTATAACAGATTATATAAAATAACACAATAAAAGCATACTATTGTAGCAATAGCTTTAGAAAAATCTTTAGACAAAATACAGCACCTATTTACGTTAAAAAATTAAAAGAATATTAAAAAGCAAATAAATAAATTGACCTCTCTTTAATAAGGAAAAACAATATCTATCTAAAAGCAAATTTCAGAATTCTATAAAACAAGGAATACTAAAGGCCTTACTGATAAGATCAAGGTAAAGCAAGGAGGTCCACTATCACCCCTACTACATGATATAGTTCCATAAATATTAGCTACAGCAATAAGGCAAGAAAAAGAAAATTAGAATGAGAGTACGATAAAATACAACTTTTTGCAGATGACATGATGGTCTACTTAGAGAACTCTAGAGATTCAAGTAAAAATAAGATGAAGTAAAAACATCAGCAAAGTACCAGGATATAAAGCAATTCCACCAAAATCATTAGCTCTTCTGTGTATTACCAACAAAACCTAGGAGGGAGGGAGAGAGGAAGGGAACGAGAGAGAGAGAGAGAGAGAGAGAGAGAGAGAGAGAGACAGGCAGACAGACAGATAGAGAGACAGACAGAGAGAGAGAGAGACAGAGACAGAGAGAGACAGAGACAAAGATGCAGAGAGAGACAGAGACACAGAGAGAGACAGAGACACAGAGGCAGAGACACAGAGAGAGAGTGAGAGACAGAGAGAGAACGAAAGAGAGAGAGAGAGACAGAGAGAGAGAGAGAGACAGAGACAGAGACAGAGACAGAGACAGAAACAGAGACAGAGACAGAGAAATTATGAGAGCCCAGCAAGGCAAGGTATCTCCTTTATCAGTTTGATAAAGTTTTTTGCTTTCAAATTTGTTCACGTCTTCTGTGATCTTTACAATGTCTATTTTGTGGTTAGTTGGGGTTTGTGTTTTGCTGCTTTTCTAGTTAGGTAAGTTTCGTGAAGTTTGATGAAGCACAAGGGATACTAATAAACTCAAGCAAAACTATTCCTGCCCTCAAGGAGCTGACATTCTAATGGGAAAGACTACACATAGAAGGGATCTGGAAAGCAGAGAGGAGGAGGTGCATCTAGTTGATGCCATGGTCTTGTTATGGTAAGAAAGTGAAATAGGGGCCTGATTCCTGGCAAGACAGAGAAAACTGGCCTATCAAAGCAAGCAGACATAGAGCAGAGTCTAAAGCTATGGTGGGAAAAGAGAGTGGAGAGGAGATGAAGATGGTGACCAGAGGTAGATGCATAGTAAAGAGCTGGCCAGGTAGAGTAATTGCATTCAAAATAATTACAAAATGTATAAAATCCTTGGAGTCCATCTCCCAAAACATACTTGAGAATTATATGTAAATAACTATAAACACTCGTTACAGAAATACAGGCTGAAGTAACGCGAGATATCAATTAATCAAGAGATATTAATTCCTCTTGGTTGGACCTTGCCAACATAATAAAAAAATGAGTGTATTACCTAAATTAATTTAATTATTCAGTGCCATACCAATCAAATTAGTAAAGGATTATCGAATAGGACTATTTTTTAAAATAGCAAAATTCCTTTGGAGGAACACAAGCTCAAGAATGTAAAGGGAAAGAATGAAAAAAGTAGGAAGGAGAGGTGCCTAGTTATACTAGATCTCAAACTATATTGCCAAGCGGTTATCATTGAAACTATTTGATACAGGATAAACCACAGAAATGTTGACCAAGAGAAAAGATTATGCACATAAGGTCCAAATACAAGCCAAATTTTAGCATAGTGTTTCATAAGCCCCAAGATTCTAACTACTGGGGTAAAAACTCAATATCTGACCAAAAATCTGTTGGGAAAATTGTAAAATAATCTGACAGAAATAAGGTATAGACAAGTACCTCGCACCAAATTACACAGTAAGTTCCAAATGGATATATATGACCCGAACTTCACTAGGAGCAGAGAAGGAGATACCTTTTGCATCTAAGGACAGGGAAAAATTTCTTGACCAAACAAGGGATAAAAAGGGTCACAGGAGATTGAAAAGCTTCTTACAAACAAAATCAATATAGTTAAAATTTGAAGGGAAATAATTAACTAGGAAAAATTCTTTGCAGAAAATTTCTCTGATAAAAGTCTGATATTAAAGGTACATAGTGAATTGATATGAATAAATGAAAAGATATATAGATATGTGTGTGCTGCTGTAGTTCTACTGGCTATTCACCTGCTTTATCCACACACACACACACACACACACACACACACACACACACACACAGAAAACATGTGAATAGTCATTTTCAAGGCAAGAAATCCAAGTTCTCAGCAATATTATAAAAATATTTCAAATTTTATATAATTATAAAAGAAATATGAATTCAGATTGCTTCACTATACTCCCAAAGTCACTTAACTGTGCATACCCTTTGACTTAGCAATACTGTTACTAACCTTTTAACTCAAAAAGATCAGAGAAAGAGAGAAGGGACCCATGCACACAAAAGTATTCATGACTGTTCATTTTATTGTGCTAGAAACAATGTGTTTTTCCATCAACTGGGGAACACCTAGATAAATTATGTTATATGAAAGTAATAGAATAGCACTTCACCATATGAAATGATGAAAAAAATGTATTCAAAAAAACCTGAGAGGACTTGTATGACCTGGTACATAATGAAGTGTGCAGAACCACGGGAGCAATTTATTCAATAACTACACATTGTAAGAAAAAACAGCTGCGCAAGACTGTGGAACTATGATGACTTACGGGAAAGACTTAAGAACACAATGACCAATTACAGCTCCAGAAGACTGATGATGAATCATGCTTCCCACCTCCTGGCAGAAAGGTGATGCACACTAGATGTTCAGAAACAGTCGATACATGGATTTGTTTTCAGTGATTGTATTTCTTTTCCTTATAAGAAAAGGTTTTTCTTTCTTTTTTTTTTTTCTGGGAGGAATAGAGTACGGAGGGGCTGTGAGACAATGATGATAAATATTTTGAAAAAGGAAGAAAAGAAAAAGCATCAAAAAGTAACTAAAATTGAATCGAAGAGAGAAGGAAGTTCAGAAGGGGAGATGGACAACTAGGGTAGTTTTGAAACTACTATAATAAATGCAAATCTCACCCAAACAAAAACAAAACTGTATATTGTGGGGGGAAAATATACAACCTATACATAATAGGAGTTCATAGTTTCATCTACGGTTGTCTTTCTCTGCCATATTTAATTGTTCAGGTTTGTTTATATTGAAGTTTTAATTTTTAAAATTCTTAGGAATTGATGCCAGAAAACTTTAATCCTTGGATTGTTTACTTCATAAGTGCCTTTTTCACTAGGCTAGCTGCCTGGTAGTACAGTGGCTAGAGTGCTGGGTCTGGAGTCAGAGAGATCTGAGTTCAAATGCAACCTCTCACACTTATTAGCTGTATGCCTTATTTCTTCACCTGTAAAATGGGAAGAATGATATTACCTATGCTGCAGGGTTGCTGTGGGAATCAAATGAGATAATAATTATAGAGCATTTAGCACAATGCCTGGAATATGGTAGGCACTTAATAAATGTGTATTTCCTTCCTTTCTTTTCTCCACCAACCTGGAGCCTGTGCCATGACTCTTTGGTGACTGTCAGAACATATCCTGTATTTCTACTTCAGAAGATGCAGTAGATATGAACTCTGCTCTGCTACATGAAGAAAGAGAGGAGAGTGAAGGGAGAAATGATGGTGGGGGTAGGAGGTGCTACCATACCCACTTGTGTTGACACTGAAAGAAAAGAAACTGAGGAAGATCCAGTCCTAAACTTGCTGAGGCTAGTTAGAGTAGGGACCTAAGCCATCAAAACCTATTGATTCAACCCAAGAAGGTTGAGGAGGCCTTATGGGCCAACCTTAGGTGTCTGCTTATCAGCAAAGCAATTGAGACAAAAAAAAAGCAGTTGTGAATAACACTTTTTTTTTTAAAAAAAAGGTTGGAACACCCAACATGTAAAGTGAAAAAAATTCTTCAATTAAAGTCCAGTCCAATAGTAGATAAATCAACAAAGGTGATCCTAAAGAAAAAAAAAGAATTCAAAATTCTTTAAGTATTATAATATGAAAGAAAACAAATAAATAATGCCTGATGAAAATAAACTAAAACAGAATCTTATAGACTTCCCAGAGAGCATGGAACAATAAGATACTCTAGAATGATTAGGAAGAGAATTAAAAGAAAAAATTACAAGTGAATTGAGGTCAGAAATTAGAGCTCTCAGTGCAGAACAGAAAACATAATGAGCAGACTTGGGAAAATTAAATCCATGACGGAGAATCTCTCTAAAGAAGTGAACAAGAGATAAAGGTAGAATGCAAAAAACTGAAATGGATGAAAATTTAGTAGAAGAGAATCAAAAAACAACAGTGTTAAAAAAAACAAATGAGTTCTACATGACCCAAAGCAATTGACTTTGAAGACAGGCTGCCAGAGACATCTGAAGGATCATAGGTCTTCTAGAGGAATAAGACACATCAAGAAACCTGAATATAATAATGCAGGAAATAATACAAGAAAATTGTCCAGTAACTCTGAATACAAGCAAGAAAGCATCAGTTGAGTAAATTCATATATCACTACCAGAACACAAACATCCCCCCTCCATGTTAGATTTAAAAAAAAAATAAGATTGTAAGAGACCCTAAGAGGTCATCTAAGCCATTTTGCTCTATGGGATTATATGTAATCAAATCATTCCAGAAAGATAATTTTGTTCAGAAGCTATATTTTCCAGCACCTATCACAACATCTTAACAAATGACTGTTGAGTTATTGATTTATTCTTTAATAATATACAGGAATGGTGGGGGATAAAGGGATATGTGAAAAATAAGACAAAAATAGAAAGAGTAGAGGTTGGTGCTGATATAGCTAGCGAGAGAAGGTTGTGGTAACAGTATTATCTCTTCTTATTCCTTCCTTCTCTGTAGCTTTTGGACACTGTTGACCACCTTTTCCTTGTAACACTCTTCTCTCTGGGATGTTATGGCACTATTTTCTCTTGATTCTCCTCTGTTCTGTCTGATGGTTCCTCCTCAGTTTCCTTTGCTGGATATTCATCCGTGTTATGCTCATTATCCATGGGTGCCCTTCAAGACTTTGCCATTGCCCCCCTTCTTTTTTCTCTATTCTATCTCACTTAATCTCATCAGCTCTCATGGGTTTTATCATCTTTATGTTGATTTATACACACACACACACACACACACACACACACATACATACATACATATATACAGTCCACGTGCCAATCTCATATCACTAACTTTCTATTGGATATTTAGAACTAGATATCGTGTAGTCATTTCAAACTCAACATGTCCACAGCAGAACTCATCATCTTTCCCCCCAAACAAACCTCTCTTCTGAATTTCCCTATTACTGTTGAGAGAATCACCATCCTCCCACTCACCTACTTTCATAACCTGGATTTTATCTTCAACTTCTCATTTTCTTACTCATCCAACAGATGAAATCAGTTGACGAATCTTGTCATTTCTACCTTCGACACATTTTTCACATAAATTCCCTTCTCTCTACTCACACAGCCTCCACCTTATTTCAGGTCCTCATTGCTTCTTGCTTGGAGATAATTATATTATGCTATATTTCTAATGGTCTCCTTGCCTCAATTCTCTCACATTCTTCCTCCATTCAACTTTCTTAGTGATTTTCCTAAGACATAGATATAACCAGTAAACACTAGAGACAACTGGTGGAGCCATGGATCAAGCGCTGTGCCCATAGTCAGGAAGACCTGAGTTCATAAACCAGCCTCAGACACTTATTAACTGTGTGACCCTGAGCAAGTCACTTAACCTTTGTTTGCTTTTATTTCCTCAACTGTAAAATGGGATGATAATAATAGCCCCTAACTCAAAGGTTTATTGTGAAGATCAAATGAGGTAATATTTGTGAAAAGGACTTAGCCTGGCACATAGTAGGCATTGTATAAGTGTTAATTCCCTTTCCCCAAAGGCTCCTTCCTATCTCCGGGATCAAATATAGCTCTTTGAAACCTGGTCCTCTAGCCAAGCTGGCTGACCTGCTGTTTCTCACACATGACCCTCTAACTCCAGTTGCACTTTTTGCAACTCTTTGCTTCCCACACCTGGAATTCTCTTCCTCACCGCTGTCTCTTAAAAACCCTGGCTTCCTTCAACACAGCTCAAGTGTCACCTTTGGTAGATAAGACCCCAGGAGCTAGAACTTTCCTCTCTAAGGTCCCTTTCCACCTATTTAGTTACATACTGTCTCTCCCATCATAATTTCTTCTTCCTTTGCTTTCTCTGTGCTTAATAATACAGGGTCTGGCATAATTACTAAGCATCCTAATTGCTTCATAAATGCTTCTTGATTGATTGAGAGACTGTCCCTTTTTCTCCAGTGAGATGGGGAGACAGAATGGGGTAGAGAACATACTATCAGTTGCTCTTCTCAAGGAGTCACTTAGGGCCTTATAGGGGATATGATTCTCTCACCTGCCTCCTGGTCTTTCTTCTCCTGGATGCAGTTCCTGAACTAGATGGATGGACAAGACTTTGTTTTCCCAGGGAATGTTGCTCCTGGTGTATGTGTATGTGTGTGTGTGTGTGTGTGTGTGTGTGTGTGTGTGTGTGTGTGTGTGTGTGTGTGTGTGTGTGTGTGGTGAGTTGAGGAATGAGAGATTAAAAAAAAAAAGCCGTACATTTAGCAACAGTTCCAATTTCATGCTGTTTGGTAATGTGATTATAGAATTGATTATAGAAGATGAAATCAAGTTACTTTGTGTAAACACTAGGTTGGTGACGCCCTGTATGATGATGACTGCATTAACAGAAAAGGGGGAGAGATGGGAAGGAGACAGAAACAGAAAAGAGGGAGAGGGAGGAAGGTGCCAATGCATCGCTAACCCCGGGGGACCATTGACAAAGGTCTACCCTCCCCTCAACTTCATCTTGCCACACCACAATCCTTCACTGCTCTACCCCAATGACCTTTTTCTTCCTATTTTTTTTTCACTTTCCTAAAACCCCAGTGAAAGGAGCAACTGGGCAAGAAGACAACTTTGCTGCTAATCTGGGGGACAACTTCAGGCAAAAGAACTCCCTTCTTCCAACCTCTCTTTTCCCTTGCAAAATGAGACTGGGAATAGCTGGTCACGTTGTTATTCAGTCACTTTTCAGTTGTATCTGACTCTCCACGACCCCATTTGGGGTTTTCTTGGCAAACATCCTACAGTGTTTTGCTATTTCCTTCTCCAGCTCTTTTGACAGATGAGAAAACTGAGGCAAACAGGGCAAAATGACTTGCCCAGGGTCACACAGCTAGTAAGTGTCTGAGGCCAGATTTTGAACTCAGGAAGATGAGTCTTCCTGACTCCAGACCTGGCACTATGCACTGCATCACCCAGCTGCCTATAGCCTGTCATGGGATCACAGATCTAAAGTCAGAAGAAACCTCAAAGGTCATCAAAGAAAGAGATGATATCTCAAAGAAGAGATACACAGGAAATTTCTATGATGTAAAAATGAAAAACATCAATAAGAATTTATTTTAAACATAAATACTTGTTGACTGATTGATGGATAAGAGTGTTGCTCTGAAGGAGCAAGCACTATGTCCCCCGCAGAGGTTTCAGGAGACAAGGGAGAGCCTTCTAGCTCAAAGCCAGAGCTAGTTGAGTGTGTGTGTAGGGGGTGTTAGTCCTTTCCTCTGGCTGGTTATTCGGGGGTGGTACGCTGATAGTCTAGCGGCATCTCATTTGCAAACTATAACTCAGAACCTCAAAGTAGACCAACTGAGAATTAAAGCAACCTTTTGTAATGTGCTGGTTGGATATTTTGTTTATGCTGTGCTTTTCTGTGGAAAGGCCCAGAGCTGCCACAAGTGATCCCTTCCCACCAGACCTCCTATCTCAAATATGCCTTTCCAACCCCTAGCTTCCTTCCTGCTGTCCTAGCCCCCACAGTCTCTGTCTTTCTGTCTGTCATTGTCTCTTTGTCTGTTTGTCTCTGTTTCCCTCTCTGTCTCCCTCTATCTCTCTGTCTCTGTCTATCTTTTTCTCTGTCTCTTTGTCTCCCTCCTCTTCTCTTCCTATTCTCTTCTCTCTCTGTCTGTCTTCCCTGTTGTCTCTGGGGCTGAGAGTAGAAGGCTTCAGAGGGGGCTGGATAAGTGACAGAAAGGAACAGCCTAATAGTGAGATATGGGCTGTTTGTTGTATCCTTGGGGTGGGGGCAGTAGGGGGAGGAGAAGGATACAATTATAGATGGTAATGTATATTTCATCAGTCTGGCATTCTGATGTATTGGGGGAGCCAAGACAGAGTCAGCCCTAGATGAACCATGGGGGGACTAGTAACTGGGGATTACAACCACAAATAGTTCATCTCTCCCATTGCCCTTCACTGTGACTGCTCTTTCAACTATATGTTTGGCCCCTTGCCCCCAGTCTCAGCTCCAGCCTCAACCCTGGGAAGGACAGCAGAGCATAGAGGAAGAGAAGGATGGAGGCAGAAATGCTGGCCCATGGGCAATGAAGAATGGGACTTTGGTAGGTCCCAAGACTAGGAAGCCTGAGCCTTCTTCTCCTCTAGCAGCATTTGCTAAATTAACAAGACATCCCCAGAATGAATCATCTGGAGACAGTGGGCTGAGCCAGAGAGGTTTCAGCAGTGGCTGGGAGTTTCCAGAGACAGGACAGGGGAGGGCAGAGAGGTGAATTGTGGTGGCTGCACTTCCCTTAACCACTGCTTTCTGCCCCCAGCCCTTAACTCCCCTCCCCCCTCTTCCATAGGTACTGGAAAAAAATCCCAGAATCACTCTATTGGAGCTTCTCTGAAAGAACCACAAGATGTTAAGAGCTGGTAAGGGCCCTGACGATCATGAAACTCAACTCTCCTTATTTTATTTGGGAAGAAATAGGTCCAGAGAAAGAATGTGATGCTCAAGGTGAAGCAGAAAATTAGAGGTAGAAACTCCCTTGCCTATATACCTTTGGAAGCCTGATTCTTGCAAACCTTATTCATTTTAACAGACATGATCTTAAAGTTTAAAAAGCACTCATCTCATGGCAACTCTGTGAAGTAGATGGTTCAGGTATTACTATCCCCATTTCACAGATGAAAACATTGAGGATCCGAAAGGACAACTGGTTTACCTAAAACCCGGCAGTTAGCGTTAGAGGCAGAACTTGGATCAGGGCTGTTGACTTCACATCTAGCCTTCTTCCCACTTGACCAGGATGTCTCTCTCTAGGTCCAGATATTTAATCTTCAATGATGTCTACCTCCTTTGAATTCTTAGGGCACTCACTACACATTTGACACCAAGTCTATACTCTCTTTTACAATGAGATCACTCTTCCTGTGTTTCCCCAACAAGGCTATGTCTCCTTGAAGGCAGAGACCAGTTAGTTATCCTTGTAGTCAATGTACTCTAAATAGAGTATGTGCTTAATCAATGTGATTATTGATTGGTTGGTTGACTTAAAATTGAGAAAGAAGTCTTCCCCAATGATAAGGAGGCTCAAATAGAATTTAAGCACTTTGAAGGAAGGAAATATCCTGTTTTTATTTTTGAAATCCTCTTGCCTGCCTCCTTCCTCCCATTTAGTACTGGTCCTGGTATATAGTAACAATAACTTGAATTTATATAAAACCCAGTATATGCTATGTCATTTGTTATCTTATATTGGATAATCATCCAATAAGTGTTTGTTGATTGAATGATTGAGTGATCTCAGGGAGAAGAAAATCTAAAGAAATCTAGGCCCTGAGAGATAAAGCAGGTAGCAGTGAATCAATGCTTAGAGAAAGATGAGACAGGGATGAGAAGCCCTCTTCATAGACCTTGGAGCTGGAAGGATTCTTGAGAGTGGCATAGCTCAAACCCCACAACATACAGACCAAAAAGTGAGACTGACAAGTGAAGGGACTTAGAAGCAAAGGGTTACAGATTTAGAGCAGGAGGAGACCTTAGATGTATCTACTCTGGCCCCCTTTGGTTTTACAGATGAAGAAATGGTGGGCCAAAGAGTTGAATGACTTGGCCAAGGTCATATAGGTAATAAGTAATTGAGACTGGGTTTAAATCCAGATTTTCTGACTGCAAAGCCAGTGCCCTTTCCACAGCTCCACAATGGTGTGGACTGTGGGAGATGAACATCAGTGATAACATACATATCCATCCAGTGGTGGGTTAGGGAAGTGACCTCTGTAGAAAGGGCTGTAAATGGGGGAGGGTAGTTCTGGGTAGGGACCAATGGGGAAAGGGAGAAGGAGAGAAGTCAGAAAAGATCTTGTGTGGGATTAATACAAAAGAACTAATAATTTACAGATGATCCCAGTTTTCTTTCTTCCTGGCTGACAGCCTCTTTCTTCCCTGGCTTCATGGGCTTTTGCCCAGGTTTGGGAATATTTGCTTTCCCCATTTGTAATATGAATAGTACATGAATAATCATGTCTGACTCTAGCCCAGCTCTCCTTCTGTTCTCTCTCTGCCACAAGAGCAGACTGGGGGCAGGGGTGGGGAGGAACAGACAAAAAGGTAACCTAGGAGGGTTACAAGTCAAGTTGGCTGTGACATCTTCCTCTTTCAGATCACAGGTTTCCATTTCAAAGACTACTACTGACCTTTGTTCTAGGAAGTTCAGGAGGGTCCTGCTGAACTTATGGGAAGTACAGCTGGATGGTTCCATGTTTGAAAAAGAAAACACACACACACACACATTCCTGGAGATTATTTTTGGGGAAAAGTTAATTGTGAGGAGGAGAAAAGGGCAAAGTTTTGCTTAACTGTTTTGGGGGAATACACTTTGTTAATACTTTTGTTATCATTTGAACTAATGATTTTACTCCTTCTATCCATGAAGTTGGACAACTGCTCTGTCCCTTAGAGAAGCTGGAAAGCTGTCTAGTGGCAATGAGAACTTAAGTGACTAGCCTGGGGCAACAAAACCAATAGGCATCAGAAGCAGAACTCCATCCTAGGTTTTCCTGACTTCAGTCTAAGATCAAATTTCCACATCATCACCACCACCATCATCATCTTCATCATCATCATCACCATTATCATCAAAATTATCACCACCACCATTATTCTTACAATCTTTACAGATGAGGACAAGGGCTCAAAGGCTTATCCAGGGTCCCATACCTCCTTAAGTATCATCATTATTAATGGCAATAATAATAAATTAATTATTTGTTAATTATAATGATTATATTTTACATGATCAATTATAACTATGAAGTATTATTATTAATAATAATTGATCCAGACCTGTGAGTTCATTAATATAGGCAATTCCAGGTGAAAAAAGTCTCTTTGCAGATGCAGATGAGCTGCTTCTAGGTTTAGCAAGTTGCCTGGGAACAACTGATTCAGGGTCACATGAAGTGCTGATATCAGTAATGGCAGCTCACATTTTTTTAGCTTTCAAAGATCTTTCCATCATCTCATTTAATCCTCACAACAACCCTGTCAGGTGGAGGTTATCATTCTCCCCACTTTACAGATCAGGAAACTGGGGCTCAGAGAGACTTGTCTGGGGTCCTGTAGCTTCTTAAGTGTCTGAAGCAGGACTTGGTCGTAGGTTCCCAAGGCAGGACTCTGTGAACTCCCTACACATTGCCTCTTTTTTTTCTGTCATTCTTACTGACACTTTGTGAGCTGGGGCATTTGAAGGCAGATAGGACAGTGTGGCAGAGACCTGCAGGGCAGCTGTTCTCTTCATGGAAGAAGGTGTAGATCCAAGAGCAGCTCAGATTGATTGGTGCAAAGGATCTAGCCAACCCTGGTATTCATGATGTCCTCATTTAGGGAAGGGATGTCCCCTCCTGTATCTCATTTTGAGGATGTAAAGATACTGAGGACAAGAGAAGGGGAAAAGAGAGGGTCAAGAAATTCTTCTCGCCCCAAGCTGAAATCTCATCACTGATGATGCTTCTTTGGTTTCCTGCCACCACAGAAGGAGCTATGCCAGGTACCAGTTCCTTCTCACCTTTTCCTCTCAATGCCCTCTCCAAGTGTCCCGATCTCATCTCCCCTACATCTCTCCTGACTCCCACCCCTGCAGCAGCCATAATTGTAAGGAGTTTGCCTGCCCATTTAACAGATTGGTACAATAAGGGTGCTACCAGCCAGAGAGAAAGCCAGAGAGAGAAAGAGAGAGAGAGAGAGAGAGAGAGAGAGAGAGAGAGAGAGAGAGAGAGAGAGACAGAGAGAGAGAGAGAGAGAGAGAGAGAGAGAGAGAGAGAGAGAGAGAGAGAGAGAGAGGAAAAGATGTACTATGTACTCTTAGTATCAGCATTAAAGAACTAACTATTTCTATTTCAATGCTGGGAAGAAAGTCTTTTCCTGCTGTGAATATAAGTGCTTTAAATTCATGTGTGTCACTGTGCCTCCTCTGTCCAACAGAAAACAAATTCCTGGACAGCAGGGATTTATCTCCTCAATTGGCCTGGAAGTTCCTAGAGGGCAAGAACTAGAAATTCCCATACCCATTCCTTTCCATTCAATCTAATCAATCAACAAGCACCTACTATGTGCTAAGCTATGTGCCAGACAACATGCTAGGCACTGGAGATGCAATTTAAAAAAAAATGAAGTTACTCATACTCTCAAAGATCTTACATTCAAACCTTTATAAAGTTTTCTTAGCTTTCAGTTTATTATGGAAGAAGAGAGGGTGGGGGTGGACTGCAAGTAGGCAATGTGTGGGGTCATATGACCTGGGTTAAAATCCTTACTCTCATGATTACTCCCTGCATGACCTTGGATAAGTCACTTGCCTCCCCCTAGGTCTCAGGTTTCTCATTTATAAAATGAGGAATGTTCTAGATCCCTGATCCCAAATATACAAGTAAGTATTGATCACAAGCATTTATTAAATTCTCTTATGTGCTAGGCATTGTACTAAGCACCGAGAATGCAATTGCCAGAATTGCCTGGCTTCCAGGAGCCTACCTTTTTTTCAGGGAAGACATCATGTAAATAACTAGATACATACAATGATAACATTAGAAGAGGAGGCTGTAGCAACTGAGGAATACCAGGAAACAGCTCTGGCATATGGTGGGATTTGAACTGAGGATTGAAGGAAGCCAGAGATTCAGAGGCAAAGGTGAGAAGGGAGAGAATTCTGCTTATGGAGAAGGAGGAGAGAAGGCAATTCAAAACCATGGAGGAGCGAGATGGAGCGTCTTGTGTTAGAGTCACTAAGTAGACCAGTGTGGCTAGATTGTAGTGTGTAGTGGTTCTGATTTAGTGATGGCAATGAAAATGGATGGGGGGGGGGGGGGTGGATGCCAGAAATTTTGCAAGGTAGAAAAGGATTGATAGAGGTTGGAAACTGATTGGATGCAAAAAATTAAGGAGGAAATAGAGTCAAAGATAATTCTGAGTTTCCAAGGCTGCATGATCAGTGGTGCCATCAACAAAAAGGGTGATACCACCAAAGCAGGAAGAAAGATCACATCTTACCCATGAGGGTAGGCTTTCTCTCGGAGAAGAGAATTATGCTTGATCTACAATTTATATGAGTCTGGCACATGGATTTAACTAAGACAAATATCAAAGAGGCATCAAGGAGTCAGAGTGGAATGACCATAGATAAGGCTTGGAAGTAGGAATCGTATATTCTGAGTCAAACTCTACTACTAAATAGTTATGTGACATTAAATGAAGTCCTTCAGTGATCTGGTCCTTAGTTTCAACATCTGTAAAATGGGGAATGATCATATCTGCAGAGTTTGCTCTATAGGCTGGAGGGTGAAATGAGATCATGGATTTGAAATTGCTCTGAATAGTATAACATGGTGATTTCAAAATACTTAGCAAACTTTCTCATGCTCTGGTCAGACTACAGGTCACATGATGAGAAGTCCTTGACCATACAGTCATCTTCATCAATAACAATAACAGTAGCATCAGCATCATTGCCAAATTCCAACTCTGACTCTTGCTGGCAGTTTGCTGTTCAGGAGAAATTACTTAGTTTCTTTGAGTCTCAGTTTCCTCATCTGTAAAATGGGAATAATGGCAGCATTTACTCCATAGAGCTGTTGTAAGGATCTCATGAAGTAATATATGTAAAGTGCAGTGCAAAACTTAAAAGGAATCAGTATAAATGTGGGCTATTATTTTCAACAGTGTTACCACCATCATCATAATGAAGACCATCATCACACTGTTACCACCACTGTCATCATTCCTGTTATCATCTTCGTGTCCTTCATCATCGTCGATCACCACTTGATTACCATTATCATCACTATCACTACCACCACCCTCATAGCCATCACCACATCCCCATCACCTTTAACTATTAGAGCTATCACCATAACTATCATTTTCATAAACATTATCATCTAGATGTCCATCAACACCATTACTAGCACTGTCACCACTGTCATCGCCATCTCTACCATCATAATCATCATTACTGTCACTATGATCACCATTACAACCCCCTCATTGTGACAGCTACCACCCCTGTCACTATTATCATTCCCATCACCCCACTTTGGTCTTTGTTATCACCATCATCATCACTCATCAAACTGGGTACTTACCCAATCAAGGAGCAGTGCTAAGTACTAAGATCACACCGAGATATGGGAGACTGACTCTAGCAGAAACATATACAGGGAACAATTGTGGTTTGATCTACTCTCAGACCTGAGTTCTAGACTCAACCTCTGCCTCTACTAAGCTGTATGACTGAGGACAAGTCCTTCCCCTTTTGTGGGCCTGTGTTTCTACCCCAATAAATACTGGGGTTAGACCAGTTCCATGGCTTCAGGAAACATATCCTCTAGTTCAAGAGATAACAAACACACATGAAAAGCAATGTACGACAAGACGCAGTTCCTAAAAGCTCCCAAGGAGCTGGATGATGAGGGAAGACTCCTCTGGTCAATAGCATCACATCTGATGACTCAGGTACCAAAGCCCATGTCTACCCCACACCTTCCAGAACACTCATACAAGGCTTTTTATATCCTTTATCTCATTTGATCCTCACAGCAGCCTTGTGAGATAGTTAATATAGTTCTTATTATCCTCATTTTGCAGAAGAGGAAACTGAGGCAAAAAGACATTACATAACTGGCCTTAAGTGATACAGGTCACAGAGCTGAGGGAACAGGTTTCTATAAAAGAGAAGATAAACCAGTGAGCCCTCAGACCACTGGTTCCAGTGGATAAAATAAGCCATGATAACTCTAGGTTACTTTCTATGTCTTCTGAAAAGGAAGAAGAGAAAATATTTGTCTTCTTCATATACTCATACACACTAGCCCCCGATTTCTGTCCTTTTAGCCAGCCAGGGGGGAGCTTCTGATTGAGGAGGAGATTAGGGGAGAGCTGTGAGATATTTATTCTGTTGTGCAATCTCCTGATGAGAAGTTACCGAAAATTGGGCTCATTTACACTGTGTACAAGGCTGAGAAAATGACCATTCCCTAATGTCTGCTTTTCCCAAGTTGCACTTTCTCTCCAGGGGACAAAGCCCCAATAAGCCAATCTCTCTGGGAGAGAAATAACTGTAGAAGCAGGTATGGAAAGTATTGGGGGAGGGGTTGGGCTGGAGGACAAAGGTAAGCAAAAAAACCCTTCAACAAAATGCACAAGTGGAGTGAGGATACCAGGGTTCACTGCCAATTCCTATATGTATTGGTTCTATGACCGTGGGTAAATCACCTCCTTCTCTGAGCCTCAATTTCATCTTTAAAAATCACCTCCCAGCATTGTTGGAATGAAAGTACTCAATGACCCTTAAGTTAGAAAATATTATTACTTAAGAAATTTCAGTCATATTGTGTCTAACAATACTTATTAATGAATATGTTTAATAATATGTATTAATAAATATATATGCACTGGTGAGAACTATTTCAATAATATTTATTAATACATTTTATGTTTAATAAGTTTATTAACAAAATTTCTTATTTAGTAGTATAGTATTTGTGGATATTTGTAGTATTTAGTAATATTTATAGTATTTATTGATAAATGTTATTTTATTATTAATGTTATTTTTTAAGGATCTAGAGCTGGAGAGAACTTAAAGGTCCTCTTGTCTAGGCCTCTCATTTCATAGTGAAGGAACTTCCCTCTCCACCCACAACTATCAATCGATTGCAAAGTCTTTTTCTTCCTCCATAACAACTCTCATGACCCTAATGTTCTTTTGGCTAGAGTGCTGAAGCACCCTCTTCGCTGGTCTCTCTGCCTCCATTCTCTTTTCTCTCTAATATATCCTCCACATAGATGCCAAAATAATTTCCCTAAAGCAATGATTTAACCATGGCAGTGCCCTACTCAAGGATCTTCACTGGTTCTGTATTGCTTCTAGATGAAAGTACAAATTACTCAATTTGGCATTTAAAAGTCTCCATAATTTGGATCCAGTCTCCCTTTCTAGGCTGCTTTAATCTTATTACCCTTCATACTTTCTATTCCAGACAAAATGGTCTTTTCTGTTGTTCACCAGACTTGGTTTATCTCCTGCCTAAATGCTTTTGCACCAGCCTTGGATGTCCTCTTCCCCTTTCCTTCTCCACATCCTCCTGTTCATAGAATGACAGGATCATAGATTTAACGCTGGAGCAGAAGGGGACCTTGAGTCAAAGCCCCTTCATTTTACAGGTGAGGAAACTGAGTTACAGAGAAGTCCAAGTTCAGAGTATCTACTACATCATATGGCCTCTTTAATCCCTAGTTTCCATGTGCCACTCATAGGTCATCTTCTAAGATAAGTCTTTGCTGATACCCCCTAGCTGTCAATGTTTTCCCTGTCCTTCTCAAATTATCAAGTATATACCAATCTCTCTACATATTGTTGTTTCCCACTTCCCCCTACCCCCGTTCCAGTAGAACACATGTAACTTTGTATTCCCAGCACCTCGGACAGTTCCTTGTATTAATCATTAATATGTTTTGGATTAGGTTGAACAGAGGAGTGGAAATGATTTGTTTAGAATATCACAGCTAGGAAGTAGCAGAGCCAAGATGTAACTCTCTGACTCCAATTCTAGTTCCGTTTCTTCAGCAGCAGATACCCTTTCCCTTCCTTGTGCTGTTGAGCTAACAGAAATATATGAGTGTGAATTCCCCAATCCAACAAATCAAGGTCCAGAGATAGATTTCAGTGGGGCCATGATTTTTTAAAAAATTATAACTGTTTCAATATAATTGGTTTCTTTTTTAATCTCATTTTTTTATTTTATTCATCAAAAACCCTACATTATTCTAAGAAGGGTTTCATAGTTTTTCTAAGCTGCTACCAAAGGGGTACGAGACACACACGAAAAATGTTGCATACAGTGGGCCTGCTGGAGAGAGAGAGAGAAAGAGGGAGAGAGAGAGTGGAGAGCCTAATCAAAGATCCCCAAATCTGCTGCATCAGGCATATAATACATAAAAGTGGAAAAGAGGAGTTGACCATATGTGTGTCTTTGAGGACAAATGGAGTGCATCAGTGTAGTTGCTTACCTCTTTTTACCTTGATCCCCTTCCTACTTAATGCCTTATGATCATTACCAAATATGGGATAGGGGAAGGTGGAGAGGAAAATAATTTTGGGGTGAGGAGAGATGTAGGAGAGCAGAGCAGTTGTCACATACTGACCTTCCAAGCATGTGCTTCTTCCTCACAGGCAACCTGGAATGGGACACTGGGAGGGTTAATCTGGGAGAAATACTAGAGGCTAACAATGGTAAGAGGAATGAAGAATACTCTTCAAGCAGCCTCTAGGAAAACAGGCACCTATTGCTACCATTAGCAGATGTCAATTATTGGGAGCCCTGCCAGTCTGACAATTAAGGGCTGGAAAAGGATGTGGGTTTGTGTGTGTATGTGTGTTCATGTATCTGTGCAAACATGCATGTCTCTCTATCCACGTGGGTGTGTAAATGAATGTAAGTGTGTCCAAGTAAGACTGCATGCATATGTTCAACTCCCCACTGTCATTATCTTCTCTCCTAGTGACAGGTCTGCTGCAGAATCTGAACTACGTAGCCAAAAATAAACACAACTCTGCCACTTAGCTGGGCTTGGCACCATGGCCAAGGAGGTTAAGAATGTGACAGTCAAGGTCCTCAGGACCAACAAAGAGTGGTGGACCCTGAGACGTCAGAAGCACCAAGTCCTTTCCCCTGGGCTCTGTTGGTGAGGGGGCTGTGAAAGGGTCAGTTTGCAGTAAAGAACAGTGCCAGGGCTGATCTTTGAGAGCTTTCTTATGTTGTAGGTATTTGTGTACGTCCCTGAAAATCCACAAATGTGCTGTGGTATGTTCCTTGTATATAGCCTGCCAAACTGAGAATTAGAGATGGTGGAAATAGGGTTGGGTTCCCAATGCTAATATTTCTAGATTTAACTGAGCAGAGTACACACCTCAATTCTGGTAGCACCCTTCCCCTAAGTTGAGGAAGAGATGAAAGGGAAGATTTTCCCCCAAGTTCCCAAGGGACTTGCTCCAATATGCTCTGAGTGTTTTAGAGGACCTGGTTCAAATCTTATCTCTATTACTTACTTATCATGTGACCTTGGACATATCACTTCATCTTTATAGGCTTCAGTTCTCTCAGTTGTAAAACTGTACTACATGGGCTAGATGACTTCTAAGGTTGCTTCCAGACAGGCAATTCAGCAACATTTATTAAGTCCCTACTATGTACCAGGTGTAGGGTAGCTGTGTGGTTCAGGAGATAGAACAGTGTAGGTGGCCTGAAATCAGGAAGACTCATCTTCCTGGATTCAAATTTGGCCCAAGACACTTACTAGCTGTGTGATCCTGGGCTAGTCATTTAACCTTGTTTGCCTCAGTTTCCTCATCTGTAAAATGAACTGGAGAAGGAAATGGTAAACCTCTCCAGCATCTTTGCCAAGAAAACCCCAAATGGGACATGAAGAGTTGGACACAATTGAAAAATGTCTGAACAACAACATACATACCAGTTACTAAATGCTGAGGCTACAAAGAAAGCCACCTCCCCTCCGAAAAAAATCAAGGCTTAATATCTCTTTCTTTTGCTTATTCCAGATACCTCTCTCAGCACAGAGGACACTAACGTGGGAATGGTTAGCTTATCACTGATGGAGGACACTCCTAGGGGATATTGAAGCATGTCTCTCAGGGGCTTGGAGGAAATCTGCCCTGCATGCTTTTTCCCAAGGGGGCTGGAGTTTGCTACCAGATCTTAGCTAACTTTGGAGATCCCTGTGGCTCCTCTAGGGGACATTTTGAGCATGCCTAATAATAATATGTATAGGCACAGAACTTGTGATTTCAAAGAACTCTCCTCTACCAATGTAGATGAGCACCTCTCTGAACCTTACAAGCTTAGATTCTAAGCGACTTGACGAAGGTCACACAGCCAGTAGAGTCACACTTGAATCCATGCCTTTCTTGTTTTGATGTTATCTCTCCTATATTAAAAGGTAACATTTCTATTACACTTTAAAGTTTGTATTATGTTATTTGTGCCTCACAACAACCTTATGAATTAGGAAACACAGGCATAATGCCTGTTTTACAGATGGGAAAACTGAGGCTCAGTGAGGTTAAGTAACTTACCCCAAATGACCCAGCTCATAAATGGAGACAATTCAAACCTGTGTATTGCTGACTCTATATCTAGCAAACTGCACCCCCTTCTTAGCTGAGAGGCAAAAAATAGAGGCCCTTTCATAGGTTCCTCATTCTAATAGCTGGTATTTATATAATGCATTAAAGTTTGCCAATCACTTTACAGACATTTCATTTGATCCTCAGAATAACTTTGTAAGGTAGATATTATTCTCATCTATTTTACACTGAGGTGTCAGGGACTTGCCAAATGACTTGGGACACACAACTCTCCATCCTCTGTCTAATCGTTTAGTTTCAGTTGCAGAAGGACCTAGGATCTGGATTCAGAAAGGGCAGTCACCACTTTTCTACCTCAGCCTCAGTCCCCAAGGAAGGGTCTGGGCAGGAAGAGTCATTCTAGAGGGCTCAGTGGACAGCAGCCTAGTCCCATAGACTGAGAAGGGCCAGGTGCATGCTACAGCATGAAGGATGGAAGTTTGATAAAAAGAAGAACTTTCCTAAGCAGAGTCAGCACAATTATCAGGACAATCCAGGCACAAACCCAAAGAGATTTGCTTCAATTACTACAACCCCATCTAAATTATTCATTCCCACCTTCATTTATTCATGCAACAAGCATTGAATTATCCAGGTAATTGCCTCAATTTTCCACTCCACCCTGCTGGGGACCCAGTCAGTTAGCTAGGGAAGGAGTATGGGAAGGTTTGTTGAATGCCTGCCTGAATGGGTCACAGAAACAGAAGAAGAACAAGATGATCCCTCAGAAGCCTATCCATACCCCACCCCAAGCCGTTTGAGGTGACTTTACTCCTCTCTAGTTCCCATAGTTTCCCCAAATCTGCCTTGACTATCTCAGGTGCCCATGAAGCCTCAGCCCAGGCTGCCTGATGGTGGAGCACAGGATGCCCATCAGAACCCTGGCACTCTTCAGCATCCCTATTACCCCTTCCCCAGAAGCTGCTGAAGCGCAGCACAACACAACATCCAGCTTCTTTGGCAGCCACAAGACACGCTTTTCATTTTGTTTAAAGAAAAGAAAATTGCTTTCTTTTTCTTTTTTTTTAAATGGGTTCATTAATATCGTATTCAAATTGCTGTTTGTTAAGGGCCAAGAAAGAAGGGGGTAGGGGAAAGGAAGACAACATGGTAGGGGGGAAATGCTCTAAGAGAGGGAAGAGGAAGAGCTGGTGTATCCTTCTGCTCCCAGGATAAGTACTCTCCTAATCACTCAGCACTGGCCTGGCCCTGCCTGCCTCCTCTGTAATTGAGTTTCCTGGAGCCAAGTCCCTGGGGCTGAGAGGGGTTGAGTAGAAGGTACAGAGGAGTGAGATAAATCAAGGTGATCCCTTACTTTTCATAAAAAAACAGAGGTCAGTCCTAGAAGGGACCTCAGGGACCATCTAGTTTAACCCCCTTCATTTTTCAGAGAGGGAAACTGAGGCCCAGAAAGGACTACTGACTTGCCCATGGTCACAGAATAGCAGACCCATGTCTAGAGTCCTCTGGATTCCCAAAACTTTCCTCTATTTCTTGAAATTTATCATCCTCCTTCACACCTGTGATGTCATCAACTTAGGGAAGAGGGAAGGGAATAAAGATTTATATAGTACCTACTGTGTGCCAGGAACTGGGCTAAGTGCTTCACAAATATTCTCTCATTTGACCCTCACGACAACCTTACAAAGTAATTGCTATTATTCTCCTATCTTACAGCTGAGGAAGCTGAGGTTAAGTGACTTGCCCAAGGTCACAAAAGCTAGTAAGTTTCAGAGGCTAAATTTGAACTCAGGTCTTCCAGACTCATCTCTCTGTCCACTGTACTACTAAGCTGCTTCTGGGTACTCAGGAGTGAGCTGAGTCTTTCCTGGGCCATTAAGAGGGTAAGTAGCTTGCTCTGGGGCCCCCAAGCAATGTTTGTCAGAAGCTAGACTTGAACCCTGACCCTCTTGTCTCCAGCTAGCTCTCCATGCTCTCACAAACAGCCCTGTATTTTAGTATTCATGGGCACTCAGCCATCATCTTCATGAAAGTGGGATTGTGTCTGGTACAACTCTGTATCTCCCCTAACCCCCAGCAGAATGCCTATCCCATAATATGGGCTCAAGAAGCATTTATTGAATTAATGAAAGCTGGTAAAAAGCCAAGAATTGTCTCCTGCTCCTCATTTGGAGGATGAGAGTGGAGATGGGAGGATAGACAGGAGAGGCTGAACTTGTTCATGGAATAACTGAGATCAATAGCTCAGTGGCAACATGAAAAGAGTGTTTGGCTTTGGAGTCAGGAAGACCTGGGCTTCAAAACCTGTCTAGATACCTCTGGCCAATCACAACCTCAATCCATCATCTGTAAAATGGAGTTAATACTACGTGTTGTAAGGACCAACTGAGAAATATATGTAATGCTCTCTGAAGACCTTAAAGTGCTATGCAATGCCAATTAGTATTATTATTAATACTTTGTTATGCTATTGGATGATCACTATCCCTGTACTATTACAGAGTATGATTTTCTTACTCTGAATTTTTCAAGGATCTCAAAGTATTCCAAACCAACTCTCTTTGGCTTCTGCTATAGAATCTCACTTGTGGCTTCCTGTCCTTGTCCCAGACCTTCATTTTCAATCTTCTGACCATCTCCTTACTCACTGCACCCCTCCCTCTCCCACTGGTGATACTACTCTCCTCTCCAACCTGACTTTTTTTCTGTGTGTCTACTAGTCATCACCAACCTTGGGGTCATGGAATTAAGATACCCATTAAATTATTCCTCCATGTTCCCACCTTAAGTGGTGTGAAATGAGAGATGCCTTGGAAAAGAAAGAAAGACTGCACAATTGCTGGACCAAGGAATATTTAACTCCAACTGTATGAACTTCTCATAGATGAATTTTTATACACAATGAGAACTTAAGAGATAGATGTCTTATCCACCCTTTAAAAAACAATCAAGTCTTCACTCTTTTCTTGGGAAATACTTAGGATCACAAATTTAGACCTGGAAAGGACCTTAAAGGTCCTTGGTTCAACCTATTTTACAGATAAGGAAACTGAGGCCCAGAGAAGAAAGGTGACTGACCCAGGGACATACCGCGGATCATCTAATTCTCAATTCAGCATTTTCCACTGTTTTCAGTGTTATAAAGGTTCAAGGACATGCATGCATGCACAGACACAGACACAGACACACACACACACACACAATCTAAACCAATGCTGAGGCCAGAAAACCAAAAAAACCCTAACATTTATATACAGTTTAAGGTTTGTAAGATGCTTCATGTATATTATCTCATTTGACACTCACAACTTGGTGAAATAGGTATCCTTTTAAAACCCGTTTTACAGAGGAATTGACTTGCTCATGTTCACATAGCTGGTAAATGTGTATGGTAGGATTTGTTGTATCCACTGTGCCAGAGGATCATTCAGTTTCCTCTGTTAGCTCTGCACAGCCATAGTACTAAGTAATGGTACTCTATATTTGAGACTTAGCACAGCTGTCCTATGCAAATTCTCCTATCTCCCCAACTAAACAGGAAGGTCATCTAGTACAGGGACCACCCCAAATACTTCTCCTGTTTGCTCAGTGCCTGGAGAAGGGTCATCCTCCTTCCCTCCTCCCCCCTCCCCAAGCTGACACTTCAGCAGGGCTTGCTGATGATAATGGCCTAATTGTCTGGCTCTCAGGTTAGCCTGAAGAGGATGCTTTCATTGGTAAGCTCTGGACATCTAGCCTGGACCATTCCTGAGCCAGGAGCCTTAGTATCCAGCACAACAATGAGGTTTCTACCTTCCTCTTTCTTCCTTCCATCCCCACCTCGATGGTCCAGCCCAACCCAGTCCAGGCTGGTGGGTCCTACCTACCTTTTTGGGTTAAGTTCAAATCACTCCTCTTCACTGATTTTATTTTCCAGTCCAGCTGGGCTACTGTTTGCAAGACTACAGGTCCCTTGTATTCCCTAAGGCTCTTTCCTGTCCAGAATGTACCCCTCCCACCACCATTTTTTGACCTTTCAGAGTTATCTCCCTTCAATGCCACCTTCTCCATTGAGCCTTTTGGATCTTCCATCGATTTTCCTAGAACACGATGTCTGGGCCTCCTCACCCCATCACACCTTACCTCATACTAAACTGATCTGGGTACTTGTCACAGTTCCCCACCGCCCCCCTCAGTAGAATATCATCTCCTTGAGGGCAGGATGACTGTCATTTTAAAAATCCTAGCATATAATCTTGCACATAGTAATAAATGCTTATTCAATTGAATTGGAGAGGAAAGAAAAGCATTTCTTCACTTTTCAACATCCATGTTCATGCTTAGATATCCCTGTGATCTCCAACAGAGAGATGACATGATAACTGACGCCAAAGGGGACCCTCAAGAAGTGCCTGGGGGGAAACAAAGCATTTGAAGGGAATTTCCTAGACCCTATTCTAGAGTTTGGGAGCCTAGGTATCCAATGATTTATCATTGATCCCTCTGGGCCTCAGTTTCTCTAGTAGTATATATATATATATATATATTCAAAACCCTTCTACCTGCTGACCTCAGGAGATGAGTCTGTGAACTCTAGGCAGAGGTACTTCTTATAGAGTATGCTTCTTCCCACGTTTGGAAGGAAGGTGCTGGGAAATTGGCATTACAGAGGTGTTCCCACTACCTCTAGCCTCTCCTAGCTCCAAGATACCTCCATCAGCAGCCACATACCAAACTATACCCAAAGTAGCTTCAAATAAACCTCATTTTTTTTTTGTCAGCAAGTTTATAGCACATCTCCACCTACTGGTCTTAAACATTAACTAGGCTGCTCCATGGAGATCTTCTCCCAGAGACAGAGGAAGGAGAAATGGCCATGGGGTTGTGGTCCAGGTAGAGAATTAACTGTGCAGCAATCTGGGACAAAGGCTCCTTCCTTCTCTCTCTCTAACCCAGTATGTAGATCAAAGAACTCAGGATGGAAGGTCTAAAAGCAATTAGAAGGAGAAATCAGAGATTGGCCAGATGGAGGCAAGATGAGAGAGGGCATCTTTTCTTCTCTCATGCTGGAGGCCACAAGGTCACAAAATGGCACCAGTCATAGCATACACTATTGTGTATCCATCCAAAGGGAGGCAGGATAGCCTAGTGCATAGAACACTCTCCTTCAAATCAGGAAGACCCAGATTCTAGTCTCCCCTCTGACAGATGCTCTGCCTGAGTGATCCTAGAGGAGTCACTTAAACTCTTAATGCCTCTAGGAAACTGTAAGAATCTGATTTGCAGAAAACAAGCAGAAAGATGAACCTGGATAGCAGAAATTCTTTACCGAGAGTTCCCCATAGCACTGAAATCATAGGTCTAGTGGAAAAAATATACACATGGGGCCATAAAGTTACATACTTCACATATAAACCTATAGATCTAATGTTATGTTTCTGACATCTATTGAGGGCTTGACTTGGGGTTTAAACAGATACTAGAATTCAATTCCAAAGCAAAGTACTGAGGATACAAAGAGGAAAAAATCAAGCATTCTCTGCTCTCAATGAGCCTTTCTATAGGGGGATGCAACAAGTACACAGACAAGTAGAATGCAAAAAAAAAAAAAAGATTGAGGAGAGAGTACTGTAAACTGATAGGGATCAGGAAAGAGTTCAAGGGATACTTGAGGCAGGATTTGAAGAAAGACTAAGATTTTGAAAAGCAGAGCTACGTATGAATAATGGAATGCATTTCATGCTTGTAAGAGGCAAATGAATGGAGGTGGGAGATGGAACATCTGAGTTCTGAGAATGGTCAGTAATCCACTTTGGCTGATGCTGGAAAAAGAAGGAGCAGCTGTTGCCAGGTCCTTGAACTTTGTCCTTCCCCTCTCTACTATATTTTCTCTCCTCTCCCACCCCCTAGACTGCTTATGTGAATCAGGGGGATCTAATGCTTGGAGAAAGCCCTTTAATGTATCAAATAGTCACCTTTGGCCGAGGGCGTGATGCTTCCTGTCATCCTCTTTATGACTACTTCAATAGGTTATTTTTCACGGAGACACCAGAGGCCATAGTCAACACCAAAGCAAAAGGAAGCAAGACCCCTCTCACACTAATTGTATACCTCTTCCCCACCATTATGAACCCAAGGGCTAACCAAGGGTGATACAATGAAAAATGTTGGATGGGATGCAGAGTCAGAGGACTCATTACCTGCATGACCTTAGGTAAGTCTCTGTCTGGGCCTCAGTTTCCTCATCTATAAAATCACTAGATGAATGATCTTCAAGGTAAATTAATCCATGATCCTTTGATCACCAGCTATATTCTTCCAGGTCACCTTTCCCATACCACATATCACCACTACCAACAGCCATACGGAATAATGACATCTGTTGGTACAGGTGCCATTTTTATACATTGGAACTGCATGCAGTAGTCACATAGGGTTTTGGGACAGAAAGAAGGGATAGCAAGGAACATTTCCTTTCTCCTTATCCATAGGGAAATGGAAGCAGAGAGACAGTGGACATTTGTCATGCCAAGATCCCCGTACAAGTTAACAGTCAAGTCAGAAATGGAATTCAGTCTTCTTGGCTCTCAGTCAGGCTCTATGGGCAGACAAATTATATACCACCACCCCCTTTCTGAGGCCTCAGGCTTGGTCTCAGGTAAAAGGCTGCAGGCTTACACACATTCCTTTGCTCTATCTCTTTTCAAACCCAACTAGAATCCAGTTCATCCATCCTTCTTTGTGATTGACAGGTCCTCACCTCTTCAATCTCCAGCCAGGTCAGGAAGGACCAATAAAGATCTCATGAAAGAAACAGAGCAAGCTGCTGGGCTCATGGCCTCTAACATCCCTTCCAGGTCTATAGCTATGATCCTATGTCCTACTAGGGAGGAAGGAAGGAGACCATTGCTTTGGTCCTGAAATCTGGGAGGTGGTAGAAGGGAATAAGCATCTGGGTACTCCTGGCCTTTTCTGGATGGAGAAATCTGAAGCACTAAATTCTCTGATGTCAGAGGCCAGTACCCTTCCTTGAGATAGGGAGACCTAGGCCCAGCATGGGGAGACTGACCTGAAAACAAAAAGGAATAAGCTGAAGAAAGGGCCTAGGTATTCCCAGGAGTAGGGGGAATGTGTGTCTTGTTTCTCTAGGGATTTTCCCCACTCTTCCTTTAAATAGATGCTCTAGTCTAAACCTCGAAGCAACTGTTTCCTCTTAGAATTTGCTGACTCCCAGATTTCCCCTTCCCCATCCTTTCAATCTCCAGACTCTGTTAGGGAGAGGCACTAGAAGCTGATGTCCGAGAGAGAAAGCTGACCTAAACCTCCGAGTCTGGTTAGAGGCACACATGCATTCTCCCCACACCCATTCTTCTTCATCTCAGGGAGACCCAGGAGAGACCAGGACTCTGCATTTTCATTTTCAGCTCCCTCTGCTGAATAACATACTCCAGACAAGGAACTGAGGTCAGTTCTCAGGCAGAGGAGGTAATAACCCCCTTCCTGGCTTGTCTAGTGCCTATTTTCTTACCTTACACAAGGATCTGGCTTCCAAGGGGGCCTAGGATGTTTCTGGAGGGTATGGAAACCCAACTCAATCTATCTGCTTGGCCAGTAAGGCCTTTTCGCACTGGTCATAAAAAACAAAACAAAACAGTCTTTTACCTACCCTCCTTTCCCCTGGGGATGTGATTTATCCTCTCTTCCTCTCTCCAGTCCTAGGTAGTTCTATGTCTCCTACTGGTTTAGTAATTCTCTTTTCCTCCCCTTTTTTTCCCCAGAGGAAAAGGAGGAGAGGCATCCTACCTGGAAGCCTTGAACAATTCTAGGGAGCCTTGGGTCATGGGTCAAAATACTAGGCTGCTGCTGGGACTACAAAAAGCAGGGTTATTGGTACAAAGGCTTTGGACTTGTGATATCGGGATCATCGTGCCCTGGATGGGAGAAATAGAGGTTCTCTCTACTCTACCACCTTGCTGGGCTAGCTATCCTCTTATGGATTCCTCTCCTGGAAGACATACACGATCAATCTGGGGGCAGTGATAGCTTTGGTGGGGGGTGGGGAGAGAGGTTGGTTGGAGATGGTGAACCATATACCCAAGGTCTCGTTGGTGAAGCTTTTCTCCTTCCAGTTTCAGACCTCCCAGTAAATTCCTCCTCTCATAGCCCCAGAAACCTAAGCAACAGAGGAGCTTAAGGATAGCAAAGGGAAGAAGACCCTTAGGGCTCCACCCTTACCAAGAAGGTTGTTGGCTTGTGGTGGAGGAAGGCAGAGACATCGGAATCTTAGTATGAGCCCCCACCCAGGGCGCACCCCGGGATTCCAGAGAGGCACACTTCTCTCACTCTTCTCCCTCCCCGACGCTGTCCCAATGCCAAAGCCCCCCATTAGCAATGGAAGCACACTGTCTGACTGGGGGAGGGGGTGGAGAAGACGCAACAGATTACACTACCGGAGGGAGCTTAGGAGCCTGGAGGAAACCTCAACCCCGGGCCCGTTCTGCACCTCGGAAGCCCGGGCCTCTGCCCCCATCGGGACACTGCCCAGTCCTTGGGCACGCGCCCCCCTCCCAGTCCTGGCTAATATAGCGATTTGAATGCAGCTCAGGATAGCGGGCGTGCAAGCAGCCTGCAGCTCCGCTGGGCATTTCCCCCTTTCCCTGCCTTCCAGAGGACTGCAGGAAGAGGGGATCCAGCCACAGGCATCCAGATCCACACGCAGCCACTACCACTCTCCCAAGCCCTACACCAGCAGTCCGTCCCTTCCCCAGCCCCAGTTCCAGTCTCAGTCCTGCTGCCTCTCGGGCCCCTCCACTGCCTGGAGACGCACGACCCTGTTGGAGGATAAGATCCTCCCGGGCCAGACAGAAAGATACGCCCCAGGGGGCTTGGTTGAGATTCCCGCCCCCCCCTCCCCCGCCCCGCTCATGCCCTTCCCCTTCTCCAGGAACCGCCCGAGGCCGGATGGGGGCAAAGGGAAGTCCCTTTCTTTCCGGGGAGTCGGAGGGCACCCCGCCAGTGAGCTCAGGTTCTTTGCCCCTCCCCACCCCTCTAGCACCCCCAACCCTCCACGGGCCACGCGCCGAGCCGGGGTGGGCAGAGGCGCGGGAGCAGCCCCATACCAGCGGGCGGCGACGCAGTGGACTGGGGGAGGACTACGTGTCCCGGGGGGAGACTCCCCTCTCTCTTACCCTCCTTCCCCACCCCTAGTCTGCACAGTCTACAGCGGCATCCGCCGTGTCTCCTCCCCGCGTGTCCGCGCCGCGATACTTACCGTGGGCGAGCAGCGTGGAGAGGCAGCAGCAGAGGAGGGCGGTGGGGCCGCGGCCCGGCATCCCGGGGGCCATGGCAGAGGCCGGGAAGCTGGAGGGAGGGAGGGCAGGCGATAGATTACTTCGCTCGGGGCTAAAGCTGGAGGGGACGTAGTCCTAGGGACCGGTCAAACCCAACCTCTAGCAGGCAGAGCGCCGAACTGTCACCTCTGCTTGTGTGAGGTGGGGGGAGTGCGGGGGGGCACAGGGACCAATCGGGGGCCACTTTTTGTCTGTGGGGAGGGGAAGGGAGGTCCGGGACTCAAGCTTCTCGCAGTCTCCACCTCCTTAGAGGGCCAACCCGGCTCGGGCTACTGGCAGTATGGGGGCCCCCTTGGGGCTGGGATCTCTCTCCCCACCTAGGGCCCGGGGGAGGTGGATCCAGGATTGGGCAGGAGAGCGCTTGCACCCACCTCCCCCTTCGAGGGAGCCCCAGCAGGTTCTCGGAAGCTGGGGAGAGCAGAGCAGAGCGAGCAGTCTTGGAGAGGGACCTGCGGCCCTCGGGCTCTGGAGATCCGAGAGCTAGATCCACCCTCCCCGCCCCCTCTCCCAGCTCCCCTCCGGGCCCCAATTAAATCCTAAATCGGTTGAGGACGCCCATTTCAAATTCAAGGAACAATTTCGAAGATTTCGGTAGGATTCTTGGCGAGCTGAGTTGTTTGTTCCGTCCGAATTTGGTCGACCTGCAGCCCTAGTAGAAAATTCTACGTCGGGTGCACCCGAATAAAAATTGATAATGATATTAAAAAGAAATCCAGGCAACTTTAATCCATCCAGAGAATGAAAAGTTTCGGTGCAAAAGCTCACGCCAGCGACGCTGAGGCAACTCCCACCCCACCCCCACACTCTCTGGAGCGCCCGGGCGGAATGCACTTAGGCAAGGGGGCAGACTTTCTTCTCCTTGTTTTCCTCGCGCGCTCTCTCTCTCTTCTCTCTCTCTCTCCTCCTCCACCACCTCCTCCTCCTTCGCCACCGCCTCCCAGCTCCAGCTCTCCCCAGAGCATCCGCCAGGACTCCGGCTGGCTCCGTGCAGTCCCGGGTTAGCGCCGCCTCCCCCGGCAGCGGCTGGGCTCTGGCTGCTGAATCGAGTCCGGCGCGGCTGGGACAGAATCTGCCATGGAGATGGTGTCCGAGAACAGAGAAAGTGGAAGAAGAGACTAGCCCCTCCGCTTGGGTCCGAGTCCTGATTTTCCAAGGCACAGACTCTAAGGCCCCCGGTTTTAGGCGTTGCAGAATGGAAGGGGGGCTTGTCACCAAACTAGGGAGTGCTTCCAGTTGCCCACCTCTACTTCCTCGTCGCTGTCGCGTCCCCTTAGGGGAGAGATAAGTGGGCCGCGCTGATTTTTTTCCTTGCGAAGAGAAAATGCTTTCTCGGGAAAATACACAAATCTTGAACTTTTCCAGGGATGTCTCAGGTGTTT